>NC_056725.1:1092558694-1092771194 GCF_019279795.1 Protopterus annectens | reverse complement strand
CGTTTGTATTGCTCTCCTCAACACCTTCATTGGTTTAGGCACATGGAAGATTCCCTAAAGCTTTGATGCTGGTTGGTTGCCATATCTTTGGTGTGATGGGTATTGACATAATGGATAATGTCTTTACCTCACAGACACAGGGTACAGAGTTTGATTCTCACCTTTGAGGGAAATTCTTTAGGCGTAAAGTGGCTCACAAGGACAACTACCCTAGTACTTATGTATAAACCTATGTACCTGTGATATAACACATGTAGCTTAGGTTATTTAAATGGTGATCTATTTGAACAGTTACTGTTATTGTAAGTTGGCAGACACTCTTCTCTACTGCAGCAATGATCAGTAGGACATTTACTTTTATGGAAAATTCTTAGTCATCTACTTTTCAGACCTTTCATGATTAACTGCTTGCACTTGCAGGCTTCTTTTTTCCAAGTAGCTAGTAACTTTGCAGATGCATGGAAGAATATTTGTAAATTTTACTCATAACTGTCATGATTAATTGCCTGCAGCTCTTGATATCTTGACTCCTACTGAAAGCCTTTGCGAATTGAAAAAATAGCTTTGCAAATACAAGAAAGATCTACCTTGGCCATGCCTTCATCATTTGTCTTATTTTTCAAGCAATTTTTTCCCCTTAAAAATAATATTTAACTTAAACCAATGACATTCTGGATATCCACTTCTGTGAAAATGGAAAATTATCTTAGTTCTACATATGTGATCAATGCACTTTTATATCCACACATCAGCAGCCCAAGATCACAACATTATATGAACTTTAACTTGCTTCAGTCCAGCTTTTTTATTTTGTTAGTATGATGCCTGGCAAATTACAACTAAGGAAAAAGTGCCTTCTTGCTTTAAGCCAAAAAGTGCATAGTCATCCCTTTTGGGAAAAACAAAGTGCCCACAAATTACCACATATGTGGTAATCCATTAAGTATGGAAGAAGTAATTAGGGACTTGGGGACCCAAGTAGATAGCAATCTCTCCTTTGGCAATCACATTGCCAAAGTGGTTAGAAAGACCTTCTATATAGCCCACCTTATCATGAAATGATTCACATCTAGATCGAGAGGTCATTGTGCCCTTCTATTCATCACTTATCAGGCCCATAATTGAATACAGTGCCCCATTTGGGATGTACCTTACCCGACACCTGCAGCAACTGGAAAGACCCCAAAAGTACCTCACCGAGAGGATCAAGGGGCTCAAACAGATGCCCTATGTAGTTCAGCTAAAGAAAATCCAGCTTTACTCAGTTGCATACCGCCTACTCAGAGGTGATCTGTGTCTGATGTATAAAGCCATATCCAACCCAGAATTAATGGACATGCTTCATCTCATGAAATCCAAATCCCTTAGAGCTACATGCTCCAGGGACTTGAACCTCAGCACAGAAATAAATAGGACATGCTGGAGGGACAGATTCATATCCCAGAGGCTCCCCTCACTCTGGAACAAAATCCCAATCCATGTTAGGCAGAGCCCCTCACTGACCCTCTTCAAGAGGAATCTTGACGAGTGGATGGGAGATCATAAGTTTATCCCTGGGATCTCTTCTGTGTCCCTGCTTGACAGAAGTACAGTAAACTAACCTTAAAAGGGCTACCTTCTGTGACCTACTATACAGAGGCACAGTCAACTAAAAGGGTGGCAAAAGCCAAACACACTCTGGCTAGGCTTATAAATGCCCTAGGGCAGCTAGCCTAGTATCACCCTATGAACCTATAATATCTTTAACATCTGCAGCTGCCATTGGTAAGACACCCCAACCTCACATTTAAAGTACTCCTGACTGCACACTATTGAAGACTGCTTTACAGTGTAACATACAATTTACATTGAAATGATTAATAAAGAATGATTTACTTACATTTACTCATCCAGTTCTTTCAGTGCCCTTTTAAGCTTTACTGACATATGGTGGGGTATTTGCTTTACAGACTACTCACCACTTTAACACAGAAAAAATTCCAGTACTCTTTTAGCCCCTTTCTTGTAAAGCCAGATTCCTCTGTGTCTAATTGGGTTGATGCTTCATTGTGTCCCATTTTTTTTTCTAGTTTTGCAGTGACGCTGGTTTTATTTTTGATCTTCATTATCTCTCATCACCAATCTATAGTTCAAGGTACTTCTGGCACTTTTGGTGTGCTCTTGTACTTTGTTTTTGTCACTTGAGCATTTTCCTGTGGAACAGTGAAAAAGGTTTCACTGGCAAATTCTCTCTACAAGCCTTGTTATTGTCAGTAGAATGAAAGGCAGTTTCCTTCTGCTTGCTGGTTACACTTTATTTCCTCCTTAGTTCTGCATCCAAAATATATTTGATCATCGAGGTAAACATATTCTGAAGAAAGCTGGATACAGCAGCTTTAAACTCACACCTGCTACTAAATATTGTGTGATTCCTAAGACAAACTTGATTCTCATCTATCTGGTGTAGAATGCGTAATAATTTTCCACAAAGACTCTGTTCTATCCAAATTGTAATATTTTATTTTATTTATTTATTTATTTATTTAATGTTTGTTTACCGGGAAAAGTCTAACTGGGTCAGGAACCCATTTTCAGCGAAGGCCCGGGGAGAAAAGCTTCAAATGATACATGAAAGTTAAGACAATATAAATTAACAAAACCATAGCAAATATTAAAACGCATAGTAAATAAGTAATGACTACTAAATAAATCAATAAATACAAGGAGGTAGATACAACAATAAAAGCATGTACTGGATAGGCAATACTAAATAAAAGTAATGTTGTCGATTACAACTTTTTTTTTTGTAAGATTAGGGTAAAGAGTCAGGCAGAGGCTCAGAATGTTAGAAGCAAGCATGTGCTAAAAGAATTGTGGAGAATGGGAATATTTAAGTGTGTAGAAATACATGAAGTTTCTTAGTTTGATATCGTAATGGTTAGTGGATGAAATTCATGGTCCAGGGATCTCCAGATGTAGAAAGGAAAGGCCCTAGAGAGTGAAAGGAGATTCACCTGTTAGAGAAGGAGCAGGGGCAGTTCTGATTACAAAGAAAATGTTTTTTAGGGAGTGTTTGAAGTTGTTAAAGCACTCAGTGGTAGTAATGTCTCTTGGCAAAAGAGTTCCAGAGCTTGGTGGTAGCATGAGAGTATAGGCACCGTCCAGCTCTTTTGTTTGGAGTGTAGACTGTTATGAAGCATTTGTTTTCAGAGCAGAGGGCTCTGGTAGGGATGTAGGGTTTTAGGACAGATTTGAGGAGTGGGCAACTATTGGGAGTATATATCATTTTATGTACAGAAGACAGCTGAACTAGGTTTAGGTGGTGTGTGAGTTCAAGCCAGTTTAGTTCTTTCAGAGCTAGGCAATGGTGGGGAACGGTAGGAGTAGCATGTGGCAAATTTGGCAGTTTTATGGTAGCAGGATTGGAGCTTGTTTTTAAGTGAAGATTGTAAATTGGTGTATAAAGAGGCTGTGCATATAAGAGTGAGGGAAGCAAGTAGGTGTTGGTGAGGGTTATTCTGGTGGAGTTATCCAAGAAAGTTTTTTGTATACAGTTTGTTCCCAGTTTGATGTGTTTTTTTAATGCTATTACAAATGCAGTGTTCAAAAGTTAGTTTGTTGTCTGTGGTAATGCCTAGTAGCTTAGCTGTGGAAACTGTTTCAATTTCTCTGTTATCCTGAGAGAATATTTTAAAGTCAGATGTGACAGGCTTTCGAGAAAAATGAGTGTTTTTTTTTTTTTTTTTTTTTTAGGATTTAAGAGTAGCTGGGCTTCTCTCAGCCATGGCTTTATTGAGGTGAAGGTGATTTGGGTTAGTTGCTGGAGATGTATGTTGTTTGAGGAGGAAATTATGGTGGTATCATCGGTGTATTGGATAATAGAGCTAAGGAGTGATGAGGGCGTTTATATCACGTTATCGAAAGATGAAAATAGCAAACACTATTTCATCGAACCTAAAATATCTAAACCACATAATATCGAACATTCAGAAGACCGAATTCTTTCCTTGGGAAAAAATTTGCTATTCCGAAACACACACAACACAAGCACACCTAAAAAACATCAATACACACATATACACTTATAGTCCTACAACTAACCCTACACTAAACTATACAGACACTACTATCTATCCACTTACCTTAACCCTAACCCTAAGGTCCGTCACTGTTGCACACTCAGCTAACCCACGCCCTAACCCTAACTCACTTAACCCGCCCCTAACCCTAATTCACTTAACCAGTGCCCTAACCCTAACTCACTTAACCCGCCCCAACCCTAATTCACCTAACCCGCATCCTAACTCACTTAACCCACCCCTAACCCTAACTCACTTAACCCGCGCCCTAATCCTAACAACCACACAATCGCACAGTTACCCGAACCTGACCCGTAAATTTCCACCACAGCGCTGAAAATAGCAAAGCCACAGAAACGGCCAACCGAATTCTTTCCCTAGGAAAGAATTAGATGTTCTGCAACTTCTCTATTTTTAGCGTTCGCTCAAATCGGGTCGATATTAGAACAGTCAAAGTTTTAAAACGTCGATGTTCTGATATAGACCCTGATGAGGTATGAAGGTTGTTGGTGAAAACACTGAAGAGTAGGGGTCCAAGTATGGACCCTTTTGGTACCCCGGTTATGCTGGTTTGATATTGGAATATTTATTTTGCCATTTAATGCATTAGTGGTGATTGGACTGGTAGCTTACAAACCATTTGAGGGATGGTGGGATGCAGCTTATAATAGTTAGCTGTTGAAGAAGTTTGTTGTGGGACACTTTGTCAAATGCCTTTGGTAAGTGTAGTGGTAGGACAGAGGTGAAATTACCAGAGTCAATGGATTTGGACATAGTGTCCATAAAGGATATTAGGCCACTGGTGGTGCTGTGAGATGGGTGAAAACCATGTTGGGTAGGGGTAATTAGCTTGTCTTGTATGAGATGGTGAAGCAATTACCTCTGTATGCATTTCTCCAGGAATTTGGAAAGAGGAGAAAGGATGGAGATTGGACAATAATTGGGATAGTTAATTGAAGTTGTCCCCTTTATGTAAAGCGGTGGTGATAGATTTTTTTCCAGAGGTTACAGACATTCATCTCAGTTATGGAGCAATTTATAAGGATGCTGACAGGATATGCTATGGCTTCTGAAGCAAGTTTTAAGTATTCAGGGGGGAAGTTGTCAGAGGAGAGGGAGCGTGGTTTTAACTTTAAGTAGTTTTTGAATGAAGAAGGTAGGGACAGGTTTAAGAGAAAAGGGGATAGAAGATGTACTAGTTTGTTGAGGAGTTGAAGGTTTTTATTTTGTTTGTGCAGGAGTTATGAGATAATGATGGAGGGGTATCAGAGATGGGAGTTGGGGTAGTTGCAGGAGTGGGATTTGTTAACAGTTTGCTTAGCTATCTATAAAATGAGAATTAAACAGGATGGTTATCTCTGTAGGAGTTTTGTCAGGGTCTGGTGATGGAGTTTTACAGCCTATGGTAAGGAGGTTTGAGATGTATTTCCAAAATTGTTTTGGGTTGTTTTTGTGGTTTGCCAATTGGTTGGAGAAGTATATATTTTTTGTCTAAGTTCACTATTTTTTTTTGCTTTATTTTGTAACTGTTTATACTTGATTAAGTTAGCATCAGATTTGTTATTGTGCCATTCCTTCCAGGCTTTATCTCTGTCTTGTAAATGTTGTTTAGTATTATTTATTAGCCAGGGAATGTGGTTAGTTTTTATTCTTTTGGTGCAGAGGCGGGCTAGACTGTCGAGAGTATTTAGTCACCCATAGTAGGAGGATTATGCAGAAAACAATCAGTCAGTAAGTAGGGATATTTTATGGAATCTGTTATATCTAAGAAGACAGGGTAAACAGGAAAATTAAATGTTAAAGTAGTAAAATTGAAGATTAATGACTTTGATGGAAAGAAAACCTCAGTAATTACTACTAGGAGAAACTATATTCAAGGACGAAAATGAGGTTAGTTATAGTGATTATCTATATATACATGTTTAAAAAGGGCTGAATGCTATTTATTGGGAGTAGTAGTAAAGATTGGGGGAGGAGGGAGATAGCATTTGCAGGGTCTGGTGGTTTTAATAGCCAAAGGTTTTGGAAAGTTAACAGATACTCTAACAAGTAAGATTCAAATAGTTGCCTAAACACACATTTTGGAATTAAACCTTTCAGGTAAAAGACCTCAGACTGCCAGTTGGAGAAAGGATGCCTTGCTTGCTCTAAATGAGTCCATGAGACATGTTGCTGCAGTTGGAATGGTTAAACGCTGTGGTTTGGTGTTTGAGACAAGGTGGGATTCTGAAGGTAATTTCCCTGAACGAGGAAGGAGGTCTGTTTACAGTAAGCTGTTGTCTCAACCTAAGATGTAAAGTATAGAAGCTAAGGAGAGGAAGCAGGAATTGGAGTGTGAAAGAGCATGAAGAAAAAACAAGGGGAGTTCATTAAAAAGCTATGAGATTATTTAGCAGATAGAACAGTGAAAAACGGTCAGGACATAGCTTATATCAAAGTGTAGAGATTGTTAAATTAATACAAGGTTAGTTTACAGGTGGAACAGTGAAAACAGTTAAGAGGTAAGTAATGCATAAATTGTTGTTAAAATAATGAACAATACCAATCATACATTTCTTATCCCTAGTATAGTGAAATTAAAAGTAATCATAGACTAGCAGGTGTTAAACAATAAACTGTTGTTTAGGTTCCATCTTTCAAAATCTGGAGTTAAACATAGTTCACAATGAGGTCAAAACAAGTAAAATATAATGTCCTGAGTCCCTCAGATTAATTTACACTACTTTAGTATCAACTGACCTTGCAACAAATGTTTATAACAATTCAAGTTAAGCCTCTTACACGATTTCTTTAAGACAGTAAATTAACAGTAAGCCTTCCTGTACAATTCGCAAGTTTAACTGTGGTAAACCATTAGATTATGAGATATAAAACAAAAGTGGTTGTGCGCGTGCATTTTCAAAATCCCTCCTGTTCTTTTGGAGCAAATATCTCTGTTAAATCATACAATAAAGCTGTAAATAGATACACAACCGAAGTGCAATAAAATACAGCTATCAAAGTTTCTCTGGCTTTACATAATCAGTAAGCGTGTGGAGAGAAAAGAGCAAGTATATCCCACAACAGTGCCATCTTTTCTGAACCACTTTATTGGCTCTAAGTAGCAGGTATAACACAGCATAATCACACAGTGTGAAATTCTGTGTACACGCAGTAAGCTGTGTTATGGTGCAGGGATGCTAATAAGTGAACGTTCGATTACTGCCTTAAATTAAACAAATATGATACAAATGTAATTCTGTGGTCACTCTGTTTTCCCTTCTGCCACTATTTTGTCAGGAGCAACTCTTCCTGATGGTATGATTGTGTCTTTGCTAATGTAGGTCTTATTTATATATATATATATATATATATATATATATATATATATATATATATATATATATATATATATATATATGCACACAACACACACACACACATATATATATATATATATATATATATATATATATATATATATATCTATACACACACACACACACACACGTATATATATATATATATATATATATATGGGCTTTACATCGAAAATGCACTTCGAAATAGAGCAGTAGACCCTACACTTCCGTGAAAGTCCACTTCAACGAAAGTGCACTTTCGCTGAAGTCTAGTTCCCCAGGTTACCCAAAAAAAAAAAACTAAAATATGGCAAGCCCCCCTGCACCCCCATGTGGGGGGCTGTGCCCTCCCACACCCCCTACTTAAATTTACCAACTCCGAGATCGCACTACAGTGGGGAAAAGGGAATGTTCCCATTCCACGCTGTAGTATGAATGCTGAAGTCAATGTTCAAAGTTTCACTACTTCGAACAAGTGGACTCGGTGAAGTGGGTTTCGAAGTAGTGAAACTTCGAACATATGCACAGATCCTATATATATATATATATATATATATATATATATATATATATATAGACACACACACACACACACACACAAACACACACTCTACATTTCTTCTTTGCTGGCATCCAGGCAGTGTAATTAGTAGTCAGTTTCTGAATTGTACCCAAGTTGGTCACGTTTGCAGGCCTCCTTTTCTCAGTTTTAGTTTTCCCACTGGGAGAACTTTATACAACATGTTGCTCAGTGTGCCACCATCTTAATAGTCTTCCATCCCTTCTGTCTTTTTTTAAACACTTTTAATAAAATTTCACTGAAGACATAAGCACATATATATATTAATAGAAAAGAAAACAAACCATATTAACATTTCTTTCCATTTACATGTTCTTTATAACAACTCAGTGTTTCTGCACTGTTCCATTTCAAACATTTACCCATCTTTATATTTCAGGAGTATTATTCTTGGAAAGGCTTTCCTCTGAATTTTAGATCTTGCATTTATTTATGCCTGAAAGGCAAAGGCATCTTGGGCACTGTTCATCCTTCCCTTTTTATTCCTGTTTTTCTGAGGTTAAGGCAACCATCCCTAGACTGACTGTGTTTCAGTTAAGTCATTGATGGTTTACCAGGGTCCTCTTCTGTGAAGAGTTTTTCTGCCACTGGCGTTACACTTTGCATAGAATTTGAGCCAGCTTGTCTCTTTTGCTTTCCATCTACTGGATTGCTTTTAGCCCAGTGCCTCCTATTCCTTCATTGCTTAATTTCTGTTGTCCCTTTAGATATTGAGGACTCCTGTTGTTGGTCTAACACATTTCCTTCCATTAGATTTCAGACTGATTCTGGCTAGCTGACTTTTGGGGTTTATTGATAGTGTCTCTTGCTGATTTTCTGAAAGCTTAATATGTATCCTGTTCTATTGAGGATTATTGGCCTTGTACTTTACCTCACTTTAGGCTTAATCTTCATGGGGCTTGATAGCACACTGCTTTAGGCTGACTATTGCTCCCACATCTTCCTAGAACACTTTCCTTTAATAGCTCCCACTGTTCATCCAGGGATGTGATTTGTTTCGCTGATAACCACATTTCTGTCACTCTGACTGTTAGTATAATGTGAATTGTATCCCAGTCTTTGGGCTGTCATTGTGGTAGACCTCTCCTGTCATATTTTCTTGAAGATGTATTAGTATTCGTCTTCTTTTTCCTTGTGAGACATTTGTAGGTCACATATCTTAAGTTCAGGTGTTTGTGGAGATGCTCCATTTTAAAAAAATTAGTTAGATATCTACAGTCCAGGATCATCTGTGAATGTTGCCAGACAGCCTTTGCAGTGATCCACCTGGCAATTAATGCTTGGACTTTGTCGTATAGGTGGAGAAAGATGGATAGGTCCTATCACTTAAGATATGTTATATATTCACCCTAATGACTGATGTGTAGGACCAGGTCCAGCTTTCTCGAAAAACATACCTTCCTTCCCTAGTCTTTTGCTAGGGGGTTTCAAGTTGCCCCAGAGTGCTTTTCTGTCCTTCCATGGTTTCTTTTCTTCTACTGTGCCTTCTGCAGGCTAATCTGGCCCTTCCACACACACATTAAATTTTTAGTTAGTGAGCTGTTGAATTCTGCTGGCCTCAAGATATCGGATCTGACTCAAAAGAGTAGTACAGCTCTAGGATCGAAAATATCTGAGCTCCTTCCCTACCCATAATTTCCTGCTTTCCCTACATCCCTCACATCTCGTTTGCCACATTTTTGAACAACATTGGCATAGAGATTATCTGAGCTCCTTTTGGGTTTGTGAGTAGATTTTTCTAAACATTTTCCGTAAAATATCTTTCTACCTTGTAATAGTTATTTTTACCTGTCCTTTATCTGCTTAACCACTTGGGTCTGTTTCCCTTTACGGTTCTTTCTATTTCCCCTTTCCTTATTTAAAAAAAAAAAAACAAAACGAAAACTAAACTTTTTGTCTAGTTTTTAGTTACTGTATTTAAAGCTTTTTTCTATTAGTATTCCTTGTTGCCTTTACTATGTCTGATAAGCCAGCGGGGTTTAAAAAGTGCACTACATGTGGACATTAAATTCCTCTGTCTGATGCCCAAATGGGGTGCGTTGTTTACTTGCGAGTCAGTGCACTGATAGGAGAAATAAACTGATACTTAAGGGTCTTCTACCTTTTTCCTCTTCTATTGGTTGATCGTCCACTTCAGGGGCTCAAACCCCTGGTGAGAGGCACAAATAAAAGAAAAGGTCCCCGGACAGAAGTTCTTCCTTGCCTGGGGGGCCTTTTCGCAAGTCCACCAAAACTTTGGATTCTAAGCCCTCAGATCCGAGTATTGGCGAGGAATCTGTCCGGATCCGGTCCCCTAGGTTTTCTCCAGAGCCGGTTACCTCCAAACCTAAGTTGCCACTGCTTCATTCCCCTAGACCAGCCTCCAGGCTTCCTTCTGTTGCTTCATCCACCAGGTCCTTCTGGAGCATTTCTGAAGCTGAGGTCGACAGAATGTTGATGAAGTTCCTCAAGGCACAAATTCAGCTGGGGGTTTTGCCCACTCCATCCCCTGTTGGGTCCAGTAGCCTCCAGCCTACTTTTGTTCCTTATCACTCCTTCTCTGATTCCTGAGAGCCGACAGGTACTTTACCTTGACTCCGATTGCAGTGAATACTTCAGCCCTGACAGTTTCAGATTGAGGTGACTATCGGAGCCGCAGTGCAGGCATCAGATATGAGGGTTTCTTGTCAGCTCTGAAGTGTTTGGAGCTGTCTCTTGCCCTTGGAACCTTGGCACTTGATAATTTAGCTCCGACTCTCCCTTCGGATTTGGGAGTGGTGGGAACTCGTAGGGTTTCTCCACCGACAGCTTCAGCTCTGGTGGCGGTTCCCTAGGATTCCCATTTGCCCTCTGCATTCAAGGTGGTGAAGAAGCTCTCTCTGCTACTAGGAGAGACTTGACTCGACCCTCCCTAGGAGCCTGGTACCTCCTCACGAGAGCTTGTGAACGAGTCATCCCTTCTGTCTCCTCATGGACAGCCTGCCCAGAAGAGCTTCCAGACCTCTTTCTAGTTGAAATACCTTGAGTCTTCAATACCTCCCCGGAGCACCCCACTGAGTAGGTTCGTCGTAAGTGCATGTGCAAAAGGAGACACGTGGATTCCTATCTGGAATCCCTCACTGAGGACACTGATTTGGAGGAAGGGGAAGGGTCCCCACCCGAGGATGTCTCATTTGGAGACATCATGGAAATCCTGCACCAGAAAGGTGGGTTGTCTGCCCAAAACCCTAACCCAGATGAGTCGCTGTTCCTGGAAGCCTTTGAGTCAAAGCCCATCTACATCTTGGGTTTCCCTCCTGCGGAACCTCTTACTGATCTCATCTCTTGCAGGGAGTGGGAGGAGCTGGATACAGTGGAACCCATCCCCAGACCACATGGACAGGATCCTTAGCGCACCTTAGGATAGGCCACATTGGACTGAGTGTGTCCCTGCTGATGCCATGGTGGTTGCAGCAGCCACCAAGAAGGAGTTGGCACAAGAAAGTTCCTCTTTTCTCCCTCCAGTGGACAGATTCAGGAAGCAAGTGTATGCTTCATTTACCTTTGCTTTGCAGGCGCTTAACTATTTGGCACATCTGACCAGACTTCAGAGAGACCTGGTAAAGGAGCTCTCTAGTTCTGCCCCAGGGTCCATGTCTGCAGAGGAACAGAAAACTTTTCCTCCAGAATAGCCACCCTCCTTTCTATAGTAAATACATCCATGAGGCTGATCTCGCATGCAGCAGTGGGTACCTCACGGGCAGCCAATTCAGGCATTGCTATAAGGCACCACACTTAGATGTGACTGTGTGATTTCACAGAACCCTTTAAGGTGTCTTTTGCTAATAATCCCTTTGACGGATCATCTTTGTTTGGTCCCAGTGTTAGAGATACTCTCTCCCAGAGTGAGAAGGATAGAAAGACCTTGTCTGTCAGAATCCATTTTGTCACCTGTCAGCGGTTCTTTTTCAGTAACCAGTGTAGCAGCAAAAAGTTGTGGTTCCAAAGGTCTCAAGGTCCTTTCTAGCAATCAGAGGTAGAATTTTCCTCCAGAGGCAGAGGTGGAAATGGTGCTAATGGCAGATGTTGCTTTCTTGGCATAGGGGGTCCCATGAACCAGGGGTTTTGAAATACCTTCTTGGACAGGCCCAGTCAGCAATTCTGAAGAATTGCCTGAATACTCGACTCTGGAGGCAGTCTGTGGATGTCTTTCTGTACATCCAACAGCCTGGGAAGCCATCACAAACAACCATTTGGTGTTGACCATAATATCCAGAGGCTGTCATTCCCTTCCAAAATCCCTGTCCAACCAATTCCCTATCTGATGTTCAACCCAGTCAGAGGGTGGCTGCAGCATTACAAATTTCAAAGCTGCTCAGAAAAAAAGTCATCCAGACCATCCCCAGACCATTTCAGATCAGGCATTTATTCCAAATCCTTTTTAGTGCCCAAGGAAATGGGGAACCTCAGACCTATTATGGATCTGACAAACCTGAACAAATCTGTTGCCAATTCATCTGGACAATTGGCTCCTCGCTGCTCCCACCAGCCATCAACTCCTCCAAGCCAGGGACTACTTACTTCAACTAGTCTCAGCCTTGGACATCTCCATCAGCCTAAAGAAATTGTATCTACAACCAGGTGTTAAACTTCATTGGAGCCCATCAAGACACAATGCATTGCCTAGCTGTTCATCCCTCAGAGAGAATCTCCACCCTCAGACTCCATGTCAAACAGATTGTAGACATTACTATGCCTCCAGCATGTCTTGTTCTAAGAGCATTGGGCTCCATGTCTGCCACCATAACTCTTGTTCCTATAGCTCATCTCCATGTGAGAGTTCTTCGGTTAGTACTAGCAATTCAATAGTCCCTTCTTTCTTATCCTCTAAATTATCTGATCAGACTATCTCAAGTATGTAAGAAGTGTCATCTCTGGTGGCTACAATTGCAGGTTCTAGAGCAAGATCGTCCCTTTATCGTTCCGCCACCAAAGGACCCAGTGACCACAGACACCTTGCAGTTCGGGTTGGGGGGGCATTTTCTGGGTCAGACAGTCCAAAGCACCTGGTCCACTTTAGAGACCAATTTGCATATAAACATCCTGGAGAGGAGAGCACTGCTCCTAGCATTGCAAGCCCTTCATAACTCTTTTCCCTCAGGAATTATTGCAGCTCAGGCAAACTGTTGACTTGTTTGGTACATCAACAATCATGGAGTAACCAAGTCTTATCCCTTATGTCGAGAGGCCATGAGGTTGTGGCAATGGGTGAACTCCTCCATCTGCTTTCTAGTGGCAATGCACATTCCGGAGAAGTCAAAGTTTCATGTGAACAGGCTCAACAAGACCATTCTGATGATGATCTTTCAGTGGCAGACATGATCTTCCAGGAATGAAGTCACAGTTGTTGCGATCTCTTGACATCTCCTTCTAACACCAAATACAGTGAGTTTTTTGCCTTGGTCCCTCCTCAGGGACAGTCACCAAGAGATGCTCTAGTCCATGCTTGTGCCCCCCCCCCCAGGTCTGCTTTATGCTTACCCCCCTCCACACTTCTCATTCCTAAATTTCTTCAGAAAGCTCAGAAGTTGAAGAGCAAAATTATTCTTATTGCTCCCTTTTGGCCTTAACAAGTGTAGTTTCCCTTCCTTGGGTTTCACCTAGTACATCCATGGACTCTGGATCCTACTCCGGACCTTCTCTCCCATCCCTTGGAACGTCCTCACCCAGATCTAGCCAGCCTAAAGTTGACCACTTGGTTGCTGCAATTCCATTGATGGCTAGAAATCCCAGACTTTCTTCCCCAGGTAGAGAAATGTTAGTAGCAGCACATAATCCTTCCACCAAGAAAGTGTATAACAGAAAGTGGAAGAGAATTTGTATTTGGCCCCACTAAAACCAAATGGATCCTTTTATGGCTCCCATTCTTGCTGTGTTAGATTTTTTAATGTCCGTTTTTTATACTGGAACTAGCTTTTCCACTGTCAAGGTGCTACTGGCATCTACTTCAAAATTTTATGTTGGGAAAATTCATTACCTATGGCCTCTTCCAAGTTGTGCAAAACTTTCTTCAAGGGCACCTTTCATCTTTGTTCTCCCATTAAGGATCCCACTACCCGTTGGGATCTTACCATGGTCTTACAAGCATTGGTTGTGCCTCCTTTCGAACCAGAAGTAAAGGTTGATTTGAAGGTTTTGTCATGGAAGACTGCTTTCTTAGTAGCCATCACTTCAGCTAAAAGAATGTCTGAACTTTAAGTGTTATCTGTCAAGCCCACCTTATTTGGTCTTTCACAAAGATAGAGTTAAGTTGCGCACCAATCCTTCCTTCCTGCCTAAGATTGCTTCTGAGGCTAGTATTAACCAAGTAGTCAATCTTCCAGTGTTCTTCCCTAATTTCCAAAACAAAGGAGAATACAAACTCCATATGCTGGATTATTTGGATAGGACTAAACACTTCAGAAAGTCTGACCAGCTTCTTGTTTCATATGCCAAGACTACATTTGGAAAACCAATTAACAAAGTTTCTCCAGCAAATTGGATTACAAGCTGTATTTCTCTGGTTTACTGTAGTAGAGGGATTCCTTTGCCGCTACCCATCAAAGCTCATTGCACTAGGTCAGTATCCACCTCCACTGCCTTTTGATCTGGAGTTCCCATTGATGATATTTGCTCTGCAGCTACTTAGTCAAACTCATATACCTTTATATCTGACTACAAATTGGACATTATTTCCAGAAACAGAGCTTCCTTTGGTTCTGCTGCTTCAGAATATCCTTCCATAAGGGCTGCCCAAGATTTATGTAGCTAGGGACTCTGTCCCATAGGTTGAAGACCAAATGAAAACAACTTCAGATAAAGAAGTTAGTTATGTACTTACCATAAGGTTCCATGTGAGTTGTTGCTTATTTATTTGGTCTTCAACCTTTCCTCCCTCCATCCCCTTTCCAAATTATTTCTTTCTGGAGACCTGGCAGATATTGCTCTTTTTGGTCACTCCTCTGTCCGTGTTGAGCTGCTGAAGTATCCTTGTTCCATTGTATTCAGGGACATATGCTCATATGCTTTCACAGTTATATATATAATTACATACTTGCTTTGTGAGCAGCAAATTACTTGATCAGAAGGATGTAGGGAGAGCAGGGTATTATGGGTAGGGGAGGAGCTCAAATTTTTCGGATCTTACAGCTGTAGTATATGACCGGGTTGCATCCAATATCCAATTCAAACCCACAGGTTGAAGATCAAATGAAAAAGTAGCAACTCAAATGGAACGTTATGGTAAGTACACAGCTTCTTTTTTGTAGGTAAAGGAAAATGGACCTGGTTGTACACATATATTTATACGGGTTGTACATCATAAGGAATGTTTGCTTTATTCATTATTTTTCTGTTTTAGCATTTTTATTGTTGTAGGCACAAATATAGCCCGTCTCTCTCTGAAACCGCCACAATATGGTTTTATCCCACCTTGTTCTGCACATTCATATCGAGTTAACACTGCTAGTCACACTGTTCTTAACACACTGATTATGTGGTGCAGTCTGGGAAAAACATGAAAAGTCCATACTCTTGGTAAGTAAATGGTCATCAAACCATCTCTGTGCTTGATGCTCTGTTTTAGAGGAGAGCTATTTTTTTACTTGGTGCTCCTACAGAATAAAGTGATGAAGAAACACCAGTATTTGCAAAACATTGAGTGTATCAGTGTACCATGGGTAACCACATGTCTTTCTTAAGAATATGTGGACATTTAAATGCTTGGCTGCGCCTCTACTTTTCCGGGTATATTCCTTTTTCTCATGCACCCCCATTTCTCTATTTCATTTCTGTATGTAGTTTTTTTGGTCTTCTCTGCCTGATTAAGTTGTGCAGCAGGAAAGTTTCTTTAGCTTTTCCTGTGCAGCTGTCACTTTATTTAATTCTAAACTCAGGAATTTCTGTAGTGAAACAGATGCATGTGTTTCTAACCCTGCATTCCATTTTGATCATGAGCATCCCTACTGTCTTAAAGGATTATCTACTGAAGGTCCCACAAACCATTGCACATTATTTGTTCATTTACTTGCACCCCAGCAGACTACCATTCTGAACCATGCCCTCAAGGTCTCCCTTTACTTGAGTTGCTTCAGTTTTTCTAGGACAGTGTTCAACTATCAATGCAGTTTCTATATCAGCTGCACAAATCATACTTTGATTTGCAGGGATTAAACATGATGGGGAAAATGCAATAAAATGATTTAACTAACAGCCATGGATGCCTGAATGACCATCTAAATGGGCAAACAACACATAATGCCCCCTTTATAGAAAAATATTTGACTTTCTAATTTAAAATCCACTGTACTAGCTTTCCTGTGAAATGAAAAAAATCTTTAGTCTATGTGGATTTGTACACTTTTGTAATATTCTCCTTTTCACGTTTCTGTTTGTATGCTTTATTTCTGGATCTTTTGATACTGTTTATGTTCATTTATTTATTAATTCTTCAATATTCACTCCATCATATTAAGGACCTGCAAATGCATTGTACCGTGCCTGCTTCTAAGTGCATACCATTAGACATTACTGGATGACTGAGCATTATGGTTACCACTAAAGATTGCATACACAGGCCACCCTCTTCACAGGAAAGCAAAGTGAATCCTCCAGATTTAATTGGATGGGGAAGTAAAAGGATTTCAGAGTCAAGTTGTAACTATGTGTTCCATATAATCCATTTCAATACAGACCAAGATTAATCATAATGAGATTTCATCAAGACAGAATTTAGAATTTGTTTACTTTGTAAACATCTTTGTAAGGTAGTTAATGAAGAAGGATGAGAATCTAAAGGCTGTACAACACTGATTTACACACAAAAGTTTAAATGTTCTTTTATATTGTTTTATGGTTGTTAATGATGACTTTGCTGGTTAGGCATGTAATTTAAAAGACATGCTTTTCATTAAAGTAGTGAATCATTTCTTGGCCTGCGCTGTTTACATTGTACATAATTTCTTTGAAACTTCTAAATTAATTTGTCATTAAATTACAGTAAATACGAGAAACTGATTTTTTTTTCTGTAGGTTCGCACACTAGATGGCATACCACTAATCCTGGACAACTGTAGCATTGATGATAATAATCCTTGTATCCTTCATTGGTGTTGTCAGCATTTAAAGATCTGCTCATTTGGTCTGATAAGCATATATTAGTTCAGTCATTCTGGAACTTGGTAATTCAGTATATTATTTGTAAATGTTTGTAAACTGCCTTTTTTTTCTTTGCTCTTCATTGATTCCATGCATTTTACGGAGGCAGGACATGATTAGGCATGAAATATTGAAGTGGGACTAGTAGCAGATGAAATGTTGATTAGAATGGAAATATCTATAGGTCATTGTCTAATGAGACAAAGTTTACACAACATCCACTCCTTGGAATATTTTCACAGAAGGATCACAGCACTTAACAAGCATCCTTTAACTGTGGCTAATTTCAGTATACTTTTTATTTTTATTTTTTGTATCTTAGATCATGTAGTGCAGGACCAAATGGAGACTGAGACTACTGTAACACATCGATGTTCTTCATCTCACATTGCTGCAGTCATAACCTGTGGGTAGTCCGCTGTCCTCGGTCGGCCCGAATACCAAAGTATTAGGCTGCCGTCGGTCATGGGCGCTCAGATCTGACGTCAGTGCGTCCCGGTATTAAAGCGCATGACCGACGTCATATCCTCAGTCTTTTTTGCCGCATGGTCCGAAGCAGAAGCAGCGTTTGCAAGTGCCGTTCAGCGTTCTGAAATTTTCGTATTTCGAGTTTCAGACCGAAACCGAGTTGGGCTAAGTACCCCGTTGGGGAATATTTTTGTTTTTTCTTGCCTCAGTTAATTCCGGATGTCAGAAAAAGTGAATAATTGTATTTCTTGTGGGAAACAGATACCGCATAGGGATTACCATTCTCTCTGTATTCCTTGTTTGGGGCCTGAGCACGACGTAGTCGGGTGTCGCTTTTGTGCTAGGTTTAATAAGCGCACCATTAAACGTAGGTTAGATTGCGCTAGGCTTGTATTTGGTAAATGGTGTAATTACAATATGCAGTCGGATCCTCCGACGCCCGCTTCTGCTAAGAAGCGCAAGGAAAAGTCGTTAAGGTCCAGGCAGGATGAGTCATCCGTTCCGGACGACGGTTCTTTAGAAACTATGCTGGAATCTGTAGATCCAGCCGAGGTTTCAGCTGAGTCTCAGGGGGAGACATTTATTTTGCAAGATGTGGCCTCTCAGGAGTCTGGTCAGGCTGAGGGGGCCTCTCAGGTTGCTGTACTTCCTTCTTTGCCTAAGGTGGTTAGGCCTTCTCCTTCAGTCTCTAAGGTACCTTCTAAGGGCAGGCCTGGTTTGCCTTCCTCAGGTGTCAGTCCTAGTTCTGCAGGCTCTGTGCCTAAAAAACACATGCTTAAAATGGCAGAAGATTTAATTTCCTTAATCAGGGTTCTATGCCCCTCCAGATAAGAGGCCTAGGGTGGAGCCAGAGGTGGAAATTTTGGAACAGGCTTCAGATTGCTCAGAGTCTTGACTGAAGACACTCAGGATTTTCCTCCTTATTCAGATTCGACGCAGAGGATTCCAGTCCTTCTGCTTCTCCTCCAGAGGATTTTCCTTCTCAGAAACCTTGCATTCTATGAGGGAGCATTTTAAATGGGAAGGTCAGGATTTCTCATTCGAAAGAGGCTTAGGGAATTTTGTTTTTGCCACAACATCGGCCCTTAGCTATACCTCCTGTTTTGGATGTTGTTCAGGATGTTTTCTCTGAGGCTTCCCTTAATCCAGACTCTTTGCCTCCTGCGCCAGTTAAACCAGATAGGTATTACAGAATGCCTGAGGCTCATAAATATCTGTATAAGAGCCCAAGGGCTGACCCAGAAACTATTAGTCAGGGACCTAAGGGTGTCAGGGCTTCTGTTGTAGAGAACCCAGTTCCTATGGATAAAGATTCTAGAGCTTTGGATAGGTGGGGTAAAAAGGTGTACACCTCTTCCACTCTAGCAATGAGGGCTTTGAATTGCCAGTTTCATATGTTAAAGTATCAGAATTTTCTCCTTACTCAAATAAAATCTAAGGTAGATGCTTTGGCAGAGGGCATAGAGTGTAAGGAATTACAAGAGTTGGTTCATGCCTCTGACCAGGTGGGTAAGCATTCTTTGCAGTGTGGTTTCGATGCTTTACAGGCTTCTTCCAGGGTGGCTGCCACTGGATCAGTTATTCGCAGGCATGCCTGGCTTAAGGATCAGAATTTGTCAGAGCATGTTAAAGCTAGAATTTTGGATGCTCCTTTACAGTCTGAAGTTTTGTTTGGTCCTCCTGTGGAGTCTGTCTTAAAGAAAATGGAAGACAAGGCTAAGTCTATGCAGACTGTTAAAGATTTTTTGCAGGTGCAGCCCCCTAAGTTTAGCAGAAATTGGCCTACTAAGGGATGGGCTTACCCTTCTTCTGATTTACAGTCTAGGGGCAGATCTAGACGTGGTAGGGGCAGAGCTCAGGGTTCTTTCAGGCCTAGAACGTGGAGTTCCCCTGCACAATCTACAAGTGAGGGCAGGGGCCAGTCCTTTCGTAAACAGGCCCAATGACCTGCAACTTCAGCTGCCAGATCCCTCCTGTCTGGCAGCTCCTTTGGGAGGAAAGTTAGCACTTTTCAAGCAAAACTGGCTTTTAGTCACCCAGGACAAATGGGTATTGGACATTATAAACCGAGGCTACAAGTTTTATTTCCACACATTGCCTCCTTTCAAAGGCATGCCAGACGTTCCTCCTCAGCAAAGAGTAGAGGCTCACAAACAGATTTCTTTACTTCTTCAAATGGGGCTATACAGCAGGTCCCTATGTCAGAAGTGGGCCTAGGATTTTATTCTCGCCTGTTTCTTGTACCAAAGAAAGGAAACACTTGGAGACCAATTTTGGATTTATCTATCCTCAACACATACCTGGACATTCCAAAATTCAAAATGTTGACGTTGCAACAACTTCTGCCTCTGTTGGGCAAAGATCACTGGATGGTAACTCTGGATCTCAAAGAGGCTTATCTTCATGTTCCTATCAGACCCAGTTGCAGGAGATTCCTGCGTTTTGGCTGGGACTTTACATTATCAGTTCTCTGCATTGCCCTTTGGCTTATCTACTGCACCCAGGGTGTTCACAAAGGTTTTGGCTCCGGTGATAGCCTTCCTAAGGTTAAGAGGAATACAAATTTATCCTTATTTGGACGATTGCCTGATTCTTGCTCAGGACGAAAACAAGCTTCTTCACCATCTACAGTATGTTATGGCAGTGTTAAGGTGCCTAGGGTATTCTGTGAACGAAACAAAGTCCAGTCTAGTACCCTCTCAGGAAATGTGCTTTCTGGGTGTGAGACTGAATGCAGCTTCCCAGATGGCTTTTTTGACCCCGGACAAGCAAAGGAACCTTACACTTTACTTCCAGCAATTGTCTCTACGGTCCAGGCTGACTGCAAGGACAGTCCTTCAAGCCTTGGGGTTCATGGCATCTTGTATTCTGGTGCTTCCCAATGCCAAACTGCATATGAGGAAGCTACAATGGTATCTCAAAATGTATGGACACAACACTGCCACGATCTGGACACTGTCATTCAAATAATACCTTGCATTCAAAAGGAATTTTTGTGGTGGGCTCAGGAATGTCACCTAAACAAGGGACTCTCTGTGACCCGACCAGAGGCGAGTCAGATCTTAACGACAGATGCCTCGGACAAGGCTTGGGGAGCACACCTCAATGGAAAGTGGATTCAAGACACGTGGCCTGCCAGACTTCAACATTTACATATCAACTTGAAGGAGATGTTAGCAGTCCAATTTGCATTGATGGCTTTCAAGGATTTACTTCACCGGGACAAGTGTTGATTCAAACAGACAACACAACTGTCATGTGGTACATCAACAAGCAAGGGGAACTCATTCGTACCCTCTTTGCAGACAAGCTATGATTCTGTGGGAAACTGCTCTCAGTATGCACCTCACTCTTCAGGCAAGGTTTCTGCCAGGAGCACAGAACTCCTTAGCAGATGTTTTGAGCAGACAGATGGTGGATCCCCACGAGTGGAAGTTGGATCCTCATGTATTTCGACAGTTGACAGTGATATGGGGACTCCAGACATAGATCTGTTCGCTTCTCCACTAAATTTCCAGTTGCCAAAGTTTTGCACGAAGATGTTTCATCCCACAGCTTGGAAAGTGGATGCTCTATCATTCAGTTGGAGCAATCTTCAAGTCTATGCCTTTCCTCCTCTGCCTCTCCTTCCCAAGGTGCTCTTGAAGGTCAGACAAGACAAGCCCTCCATGATTCTAATAGCTCCAGATTGGCCTCGACAGCACTGGTACCCTCTGCTGAGGAGTTTAGTACGGGAGCCTCCTTGGCCTTTGCCTTCAATTCCACACCTTTTGTCTCAGGCGGGCAATCATTTCCTCAATGTCAGGATTCAGTCCCTGCATCTAACAGCCTGGCATATTCTGTTTTAGAACCTGGAGGGTCGAAGCTTCCTCAACAAGTTTTAAATGTTAGTTTGGAGGCCAGAAGGCCTAGTACAAGGAAAGTTTATGCTGATAAATGGAGGAGATTTTTTATTTGGAGCACAGCTAAGAGCTTTGATGTTTCCAGGCCTAATTTGAGTGTTTCTCTTCAATATCTCACAGAATTATTAGACAAAGGTTTGTCTTTCTCCTCTGTAAAAGTTCATGCTGCAGCCATTTCTGCTCACTATGACTGTGACCCACCATTATTCTCTCATCCTTTGTTTAAACAATTCCTTAGAGGGGCAAAGAACATCAGACCCCCACGTAGAGCTCCTACTCCTTCCTGGGATCTCAATTTTGTGTTGGAAAAACTTACTTTACCTCCTTTTGAACCTGCAGCTACGTCTGAGTTAAAGTTTTGTCTTGGAAGACTGCTTTTTTGTTGGCCATTACGTCTGCTAGAAGGGTATCTGAATTACAGGCTCTCATGGCAGTTGAACCCTTCCTGATTTTTCATAAGGATAGGGTATCTCTGCGTACTAACCCTACTTTTATGCCTAAAGTGGTTTCAAATGTGGCCTTGAACCAATCTATTCATTTGCCTACCTTTTATGCTGATCCCCAAAATAAAGGGGAGAAAATTTTGCACACTTTGGATATTCACAGGCAGTTGCGTTATTATTTGAGCAGGACTAAAAGTTTCAGACAGTCTCAACAGTTATTAGTTTCTTTTGCTTTGAGCTCTCAGGGGAAACCTGTTTCTAAACAAACTATTTCTAAGTGGATTGGTCATTGCATTGCTTTTTGTTATTCTCATCATGGTAAGGAGATTCCGGCTGGAATCAGACCTCATTCCACTAGGGCTACTGCCACTTCTACTGCTTTTTTGAGGGGGGTAGCTACCAAAGATATTTTGGAAGCAGCTACTTGGAGTTCAGTGCACACTTTTCTAAACATTACCATCTCCCTCTTTATTCCAAATTTAGGGCTGGTTTTGCCACTGCAGTTTTGCAGGGCTTATTAGCAGCTCCCAATGCTTTATGATTTTGCCAACCTCCCTTTCCTTTTGCTTTGGGATTCTACCCACAGGTTATGACTGCAGCAATGTGAGATGAAGAACATAGTACAGTTTTGTACCTACCATAAATGTAGATGTTCGAAGATCCACATTGCTGCAGTCCAATTTACCCTCCCTCCTTCCCCTCTGTAGTTTGGAGTGGTTGTTTGGTTTGGGTTGCAGACATTGTTTGTACATGGGTTTTGTAGGTTTTTTCTATTTTAGGCTGTGGCCTTTCTTTTTGGGCCTTCTGACATCTGGGGCAAGAAAAGACTGAGGATATGACGTCGGTCATGCGCTTTAATACCGGGACGCACTGACGTCAGATCTGAGCGCCCATGACCGACGCCAGCCTAATACTTTGGTATTCGGGCCGACCGAGGACAGCGGACTACCCACAGGTTATGGCTGCAGCAATGTGGATCTTCGAACATCTACATTTATGGTAGGTACAAAACTGTACTTTCTACACTGAGCTATTTATACATTTCCTTGGCAACAGGAAATGTTCACACTGTGGTCCTTAGTCTGTCACTTCAGTACTAACTAGCACCTGGTGTTGATTTTCAGAGTACTTTCATCTAGTTGATTAATGCTCTTATAACTCTCCCCCTAAAGGTGCCTCCATATTGTTCCCCTTGTACTCCCCATGGAACTCACTGGAACTTTGAAGAAGAATGCAGAGAACTCAGTGGATGTAGGTTGATTGGCTGTGGAACTGTACATCAAAGATCACATGGTTGCTACCAACCAAGAAACGGAACTTTGAGAAAAAAAAATTCCATTTAAAATTGTTTTTCTGTGAACGACAAGCCTCCATGCCTTATGTGTAATTTTTTAATATTTAAATTAAATTTTAACTGGATAATTGAACTGCTGCAGTGGTGGTGCTGCGGTAGCATTATCGCCTCACAGTAAGACGTTGTCCTGTTCGATTCTCAGCTAAAGCGTCTTCTGTGTGGAGACATGCGTGAATGGGCGTACCTTCATTGAAGGTTGTGCGTCAGGCCTGGCAAGTCGGTACGTAAAAATCTACTGCCAATCATTTCTATGTCCGGAGTTTCGCTGTGGCAACCCCTAACCGGGAAAAAGCAGAAAGATACAACAACAACTGGATAACTTAAATGGTCTTTTTTAGACTCTTTTTAGCCATGGGTAATTGAACTGGTCTTTTTTAGATTCTTTGTAGTCATGATCTGTGGCCACAAATATATGGATAAATGCATGACTATGTACATGTTTTGATGAGGTGAGTGGAAACTGGAATACTCAGGCAAAACCTTTGCAAGCACATGGAAAACATGAAAACTCCTCACAGTGACTGCCGGAAATAAGGATTGATCTCATATCATGGAACTGTGAGGCAGAGATCTTAACCACTGAACTATTGTGTTCCCCGGGCTTTGCTCCGTGTACCCCCTTTTAGTAGCATAATCCTCTTGGAGATTACTGCAGCTCAGGGAGGAGGCTGTAGTGAATTTGGCAAAATAACTATTGGATAGTTTGACCATGGACAGCTAGCCATTAATCTGTTAGTATGCAGCCAAACAATTCTATCCTGTACATAACATACATAAATGTTTCTTCTTATGTGCAGTTCATCTGGGTCTTCCCTCTCCCATCTGCATAGTCCTTCCACTGGAAAAAAATGTGTTGACTGTTAAGTGTTGTAAGCATGCATAAATATTTCTGTGTATATGAATTTTGGTGTTAAAATCTTTCCAAATAGAGGTCATGCAAAGGCATTACATTAGTCTTTTTGTATTTGCCATGGGTAGGCTATTGTTCTCCTCATCCACTCTCAGAGAATATATAGCTTTGTTTAATCATAAGTGTGACATTGGCTGTGACAGCATATGTGCATACAGGACATCTTTGTAGCGAAAGTCCATGGAGTTGCAGATTGTACGAAGTGTACAATTTCTTGACTCAAAACATTTGCACATTAACTTACTTTTGTCTAGTCATTATTGTCCCACAGAAAGGAATCAATCTACACTTCAGTTCACACTATTAAAGCCAATGCTTAGACTTACTTAAATGCGCAATTCACATGTACAGTCTTCATCCGCACACTCTTATATTGTGCTCACTCTTTTCCTAGTATGCCAAGACTTAACATTCTTCATTATCTGAAAGCTTCTTGCTATACCGATAGTATAATGAAATGAAAGTAATTAGTCCATTTTCCTCTGCAGAGTTAAACAGACTAATAGATATTGCAGAGCTTTTGAGTCTTATGACCATTTCTGCTCTACTTGTACCCTCACTTAGGCTGTGCCTCCTTTCTTCAGGAGGGCCATACTAATCATTCTCAGAGTAAGGTTGTGAATGCCCATCCAGTTGTCTAGGTTTTTTGAAAGGAAGATAGTGAGTTACAGTGCATAATGTGCAGGGGAAGTTTATTCCAGAGGTTTGTGAGATGTTGGGTTTTAAATCTTTCCCCCTATTGTGTTTGGTTTATCTGCTGATAAATACTTAGGTTCCTGATTCTAGTATCAGTGGAGCCATTTGGAGTTGCAGAGATACAGGAAGTCCATGACAACCAGATCTTAAATGGCACAGTAGGCAAGACAGAATCTCCCTCAAAAGTCTGTAACACATTGTATAAAGTGATAAAGCTTCCAGCCTCTCAGTAGACCTTAGGCCTGTGATATTTTGTGGTAGGAGCCTTTGGCATCTTTCTAATTGTTTGATATATTTCGTGAGATATGCCCCAGAGGGGACTTTCCACTCTATAATTTGTTTTATCAGTGCTGAGTATAATGGAGTGATACACCTCTGTAGATCTCAATGTTATTCCTTTGGCAATTAGCTGTGTTAAATAAGAGGACTTCCTAACAATCATTTTCACATGGTGGTCAAAAAAGAGAAATTATCAACCCAAATTCTAAGTCCCTGAATACATTTTTGTTTTGTAGTAGTGTGTTGCCTCTAGTGTAAGGTGAGTGGTGGGTGTTGTCTACCAGTGACAATACTATGCATTACAGCATTTATTTTGAGCATGTTTGTAGTACATCAACATTTACTAGAGCTCATTCACGAGGGTTTGGTAGTCAAAGGAGAATTAACAGAACTGTAAGTTTCCAGTAGTCTGCAAACCTTGTTAGCCAGAAGGCTTTAATTCTTTGCTTGGAGATCTGAAAAGTAAAGACCAAAAAGGAGAGGCCCCAGAACCGAACCTTGAGAGAGACTGATGGTCAAGTTCATATTTTCTAGTGAAGCACCTTCAGCTTATACTATGTGAATTCTGTCTGTAAGCCAGTCTACTATCTGTCTTCCAAAATATGGGTCGATATTTAAAGCATTTATCTTCTGCATGATTCCAGCATAAGCAATGGTGTTAAAGCCCTTTGCCAGGTCAGGCTACACTATCTGTGTCACATGGCTACTATCTACAGTCTTTATAACCATTTAAAATAACTTTCCTAGTTTCATTTTACAGGATCTGCCCTTCCCTTCACAAATCCAAACTTTTGGGGAGTCACGTCTAATAAGAGTGTTGATATCATAGTTACAGGTCAGTTATAACAAGTGCCATGGCTTTTAGGATGAGGCTTATACATTTGTTCTGTTTTCTGTTACAGTATTTAAACATGGCATTTAATGTGACAGCATCCTTTAACAGTAATTTTAAAAACTGCTTCCTACTTTGATTTTTTTTTATTTTACTGTTATGCTTCATTTTAGGCTGATTAGGAAGATCCATAAGCATTTTGTAAACTGACTGGATCAGCAAATCAGTCTACTGACAGTAGCTTTACTTGAAAGCTTACTTTAAAACATGTTCAGTTACTGTACAGTAGGTAGCTGTGCTCTGCATCTGTAACAACTTGTATTTGTGTGTTTGACAGTTATACCTAGTGCAGCATCTGTGATAATGCTGGGATCCTAATTGTTACTGCATTTTGAGCATGTGGTGATCTGATAAAATGCATAGTTCTCCTTTTTCCCCGTTGTAATAAATATTGATCATGACTGAGAAGGGCAAACCTCTTGCCAGATCTGAGTTTGTCTTTTATGATCTTTCACGAGAGCTTTATGCACTTCATAGACTGCTTCCTGAGTAATCATGGTTTAATGCAACAATAATTTAAAAAATTCACAGCAAACAGCAACTTTGGAATTCTTAGACACTTAGATCTGAGCTGGCCAGGAACTACCTTAATGCAAAGATAAGTCCTGAACCAGCCTGACATGTTGTCAGTACTTAAGAATGAAACTTGGGTTTAATTACAACAGTTAGCCAGCTTAAACAGCACAAATGCAGTGCAAGTATGTACTGGAACTACTAATATGGGCTTAAAGACCTTAGCTAAAGCAGAAACAGACTGTTGAAATGAATTTAAAAACAGATCAATAAATGAAAGTACTTCAATGTATTTGTGAATTGGAACAATTGACAATGTATATATTATACTATGACATGATTACATAAAGTAGCATTCTCATTACAGTAATAAATACTGGACTGTTAACTGTTTGTGTGGAACAACTGGTAGATTCACAGGTAAAGGGGGCTGACTATCCTGCCTTAAATCTCCACCAGAAGTCAAATCAGACACCAGTGCATCTAACCCCCATCTCGTATATTCGTTTTTGTTTGAAGCAAGTCAGCCTTCAGTCATTCATACTGTCAGAGTGTCATATGTAGCGCAGCAACTGCACATAAATTGTAATGTTATTTCCTTCAGTTAACTCCAGTGCACACAATGCAAATTGTATTTAGATTTTTAACTGTAGTTTACAGTGCTCTGTCCATTAAGATAATCTCATTAAGAAATAAAATTGTACTGGATATACATATATTTTTCATTACAGTTACGCTGGATGTGAGCTGAGCTTATGCTTGCTACCATACTCTTTCAAGATGCTCAGAAGTACTTATGAGGTCTTTAAACCTTATCTGAGAGGCAGTAAGCAAACAGGGAAAACAGATGCACAAGAAAGGCTATAACATTAAAATGCAGATTATGTGAATCAAGGTTACTGAATTATCAAGACAGTGTTCTTGCATTTTATAATACAGAGCAACAGATTAGGCTGTTTCCATAATAAAGGTGACACATTCAGGTAGCTCTTCCATTTACAGCTCCTGGGGTTTGAAAGGCATCTTTTGATGTAAAGTCCTGTGCTTCTTTGTCTCACTCATTCTCATTTTCATAACCCCACATATTTTTGACCCCCCACCATCTTAGAAATATGTTTTGTTACCAGCACTGATATTGACCACTTTGTCCATTTCTAGAAGGGGGCAACTAATCCATATATTATGCAAAACTGTCTTACTAATGATGTTATTTCTGAAAAGAATAGATCTGGCTTGTCTTTTCACTTCCTATGAAGCAAAGTCACCATTCACCCCCCCCCCAACCCCTTCCATATTTTAGCCTTGAGTTCATTATAATTCAAGACTTTACCAGTCCCTACAAAAAAATGCATAGCATTGTCTTAATTTCTTCAACTTTACACAAGATGTAGGGACTTATTTAAGGTGAATAGAAGGAATTTAGGAAGAAAAGTTATTTCTGATATGCGTGAAAGTTGCATCAAATAAACTAGCAGTCAAGAAGGTGTCTGAAAAAATGACTTCATGCATTAGCATTTGCTATGGGACAGTTGGTAAAGCACCACCAGTGAGCCCACATAGTTCACTATACTAGGTATACTACAGTATCAACATTAGTGGCTGCCTGCATATTTCTCTCATCTAGAAAATGTACAAGACAGCTGTTAGGCTGCCAGCCCAGCAAGCTAGAATTTTGTAAATAATCCTATATTATTTGTAAATATTAATATGATCCATAGGCTTACAAATGTAAGTAAACTGTATGTTATGTGGTGAGCTTCAAAAATGTAACCACAGTGCACCCTGCTGGAGAAGAGCAGAAATTTATATGGACTATATGCCTATGCAAATGTATGTTTTCATGGTAGAAGTGGGAACATACAGAGTTAACTTGCAAACTCTGAGAAAATAAGTACAGATTTTACGATGTGGTATGAAGTTATTTAATACAGCAGAGAGACAGACTGTCTGCAGCTAGAAATTCTTTCTAGTGTCTGGAAACAGAAATAATTGCAAGTTTCAAGGGTAAAAGTGTTCTAGGCAAAACGTCTGAGAGAGAAGTATTTTTAACACAGAGGTGTTATATTTTAAGTTCCTGTTAGCCTGGGAACTAAAGGCAGAGGTGACAAGAGTTATGTAATCTGAGATAACCCAGCAGAAATGTTTGATAGTAATTTAAGAACTATTTCAGAGAGTGAGTATGTGCATTTTGTATCTTGTCTTTGGACCTGTAAACATCCATTCAGCACTTGCATTTGCTTGGCTCTGTAAGTAAGTTATTTAGAGCATAGTTCAGTCTAGATGTTTTCTGTATTTATGTGAGACTGTCCTACAATGTTGTTTTAAAATATTTCCTGTGATTCTGGATTCTGTTGTCACTGTGTTGTTATTGAGAATTGTCTTGTTCTTTTATTTTTTATTATTAAATATATTTAAACCTTTTAATAGTGACTGGTTTGTTCAGAGATATTTAAACTCCTAGAGGACTTGCATATGTATTTGGTGACACTATACAGGCCACTCTTAGCCTTAAAAGTTTGGTCACACTTGCCAGTTGGATAATAGTAACATTACACAGTAGAATTGTTCACCCTTTGGGAAGGGCCTTATAGTAGCTGATAAAGTGCTAGTTGGTGGCAGTGATAACTACCTTTTAGTCTGATCAGAAGGGGTCATAGCTAGTAAACCTGTGCCAGGCTTCCCCAGTAGTGTGTCTGTATTTATATATAAATCAAATCTCAAAGTGTGTATGTCAGCTACTTGAGCAGGGACACGAAGCACTGGTTGGACAGAGAGGATGCTGGAAGATTTGACTTGACCACTCTGCTGAGATCTTAACCCCATAGCTTTGCCAGTGGGGAGTCTTAAAGATCTGGAGAGAGGGAGAAACCAGCCCCAGACTGACTGTGAGTTCTGTGTGCTCTTAAGGGAAATTGTACTTTACTGTGTGTGCACTTATCTTCCCAATGTCCATGTTCCTCACTGGTGCTAGAGGCTCCTTGATTACTGTGCATATTAATTGTTTGGCAGTGGTAGGATATCCACATCAAATATTAATTAGTTGATAGTGGTGAGATAGCCACATCCCATATTCATTGGCTTGTAGTGGTGTGGATATTAAATTCCTGTAGCTTTTGTACAGTGATCACTGAAGGTGCTTGTACTCTTGATCACCCACACAGCGAACATTCAGAGTTCATATCACAATTGTTTTTTTTTTTTTTTTTTTGATAGCTTAGTTAGTCAGGGAGAGCAGGCAAGCATGTCAGCAGAGGAGTATGGCAGCTGACAGTGAGCCAATTGGCTTAGATGTCCCAGCCGAAAGGACTGGTGCATGCCAACCTGACTAGGGCAGACATGATTGTAGCTTTAATCACAGCTGCATCAGAGAATAGCAACCAGAACTGTCAGACTGGCCGTGGAGATGTACAACTCTCAGTAAATGGACAGCTCAACCTTTCACAGAGGACTTAAAATATGTCTGGACTCTAGAGTTAGACACGAGCTAGAGGCCAAGCATTTTGAAATAGAGGCAGCAGAGAGACTGAGGTGTCTAGAGAGTGAGGAAAATGAGAAACTGTTATGCCTGGAAGCTGAGGAGGAGAGGCGGAGGCAGCATGAAAAGAAGATGTTGACACTTTGTCAGAGTCATGGAGGTAATGGGGAAAGGGAGTAACCGAACCCCAGAAGCAACAAAGGTCAGTACATTTCTTCCACAATTTACAAAGGGGGATAATTTTGATAGTTTCATTCATATGTTTGAGAGGGTATGTAAACAGTATGATGTTGACCAAGGGCTCTGGGTATGGTTCCTGACCCCCTTATTCCATAGTAACGCTGTAACTGTTCTTTCCAGACTGTCTGATAATGACTGCTTAAATTATAATGTTGTAAAAAAACTGTTTGCTAGAATGTTTTAAGTTAACACCTGAAGCTTATAGGAAAAAGTTTTGTGAGCATAGATTCAAGGCAGATGAAAGTGTGTGTGAATATGCTACTGAACTAAGCACTTATTTTCCATAGGTGGGTGAGTGGATGTCAGGTCACCACCTTTGAAGGGCTGGCAGACCTTTTGGTGAGGGGAACAAGCCCTTAGCTCTTTGCCTGTGGACATGAAAATCTGGATAGTTGATAGACAATACCTTACTGTAGATGAGTTGGGGAAGAAGGGAGACCTGTACCTAGCAAGCAGGGCATCATTGCACAGGAAAGGGACACAGAGTGCTGCTCATGGGTCTAAGGGAACCCATGGTGGGCAGCCCCAACAAAATCTTCCAGTGGCAGGGGAAGCCACCAGTCCAGGTACACATCCAGAATCTATGGTTATATGTTTTAAATGTAACCAATGGGGCCATGTAGCATATAGATGTCCATGGAGGCAAGATGGGGAACAAAAAGTGGGAGACCCAATAAGTGGAAATGACAAAATGCCAGCAGTAAGTTGTCTCGAGACAACAAGGGTACCAAACTACCACAAGAGGTTATAATCCTATCTTAGTGAATGGCAAAGAGACCATTGCTAAGAGAGAGCGAGCCTGTGACATAACCATTGTGAAGCCTGCAATGGTTACAGAGGAGCACTACTTGCCTGGGCAGTCTACTCCGGTCAGATCTTTAGGAGGACCCCATTCCAAAAAACTTTGGCTAGGGTTCACCTTGATTGGGAGGGTGGAAAAGGAAGCCAGCAAGTAGGTGTGTTTGAGGATATCCCTGCAGATGTCCTGATAGGGAATGATTTTGATAATGCAGTACCGTGTGTTCATGCAGTTACATGCAGTCAGACTTGGATACAAGCATGTGGGTCTGGTAGGCCAGGGGAGACCCAGACAGACTGTACACTTGCAGCCAGGACTGTTGAGGTGGTTACTTCAGGGAGGGAGGTACCCTGTAACAGTGAGACTGAAGGTGAGCCACAGTTGATTGTGGTTACTGATGTTCCCTTGGACTGAGTGACTGCAAGGGCAGAGGTGAGTAGTAGTACCCAGGCTGACAGTGGGGCACCACTGTCCGAGCATACCAGACTTTCCGTGGAATGGGAACTGGGATGGGTTACTAAGAGAGAGCTGAGACAGGCTCAGCTCTCAGATCCTACATTACAAGGCCTGAGAGAGGTAGCTACTGAGGCATCTGATTCCCAAGGGAAGGGGGAATCTGTATTCTGGGACAAAGGGTTACTGTATAGAGAGTGGACCCCTGAAGTAGGGCTAGTGTGTGAGAGAATACCGCAGTTGGTAGTGCCTAGAGCCTACCATCTGGCACTCTGTTAAAGGCATTGGCCGAGGCGCTAGAGAGAGAGAGAGTTTGCTTGTCTACAGTTATTTCAGCAATAAATTCTGCTTTTGGGTTCACTGGCTGAGTCATTGTTTACAGGAAATTAATTAGTCACACAGTGCCAGATGGCAGATGCCCTAGAGCAGCTGGGTAGAGCTAAGTATCTTACCACCATTGATCTTTTCAAGGGTTACTGGCAGGTGGCCTTGACTTCCAGTGCTAGAGAGAGGTCAGCCTTTGTGACTCCTTTTGGCTTGTATGAGTTCACAAAACTTCCTGTTTGGATGAAGAATGCCCAAGCAACTTTCCAGAGGCTGGTAGAACAGGAGAAGGAGATTTTGTCCTTGCTTACCTAGATGATATTGCCATCTACAGTCATTCCTGGCAACAGCGCCTTCAGCATGTCAGGGAGGTGCTGGGCAGACTACAGTGAGCAGGGCTGACCATTAAGCCCAGCAAATGTCAGGTGGGTATGGCAGAGGCCTCCTACCTGGGACATAGAGTGTGGGGAGTGGTAAGATCAGGGCAAAACCTGCCAAAGTGGAAGCCATTCAGGCATGGCCTGCACCTGTTACCAAAAAGCAGGTGAGGTCATTTTCAGGGACAGCAGGGTACTACAGAAAGTTCGTCCCCATTATAGTACTCCCCTCACAGACCTGACAAGGAAAAACATACCAGATAAGGCAGTGTGAACCCCAGCGTATGAGCAGGCATTTCAGAAGCTTAAAGAAGCTTTGGAGGATCCCCTGTGTTAGCCAGTCCAGATTACAGCAAATAATTTGTTGTGAAGTTGGATGCTTAAACCATGGGTTGGGGGCTGTACTTATTCAGATTTCTTCAGTCGGAGAAGAGTACCAAGTGGTTTATCTCAGTTGTAGGCTCTATCCCAGGGAGCAATGCTATGTAGCTGTAGAAAAGGAATGTCTAGCCATAGTGTGGGTACTGCAGAAACTTCAGCCTTATCTGAGGGAAGGAACTTCACTGTAGTTACAGACGACAGTCCCTTAACATGGCTACATCAAGCCAGCCAGCAAAATGCCAAGTTACTAAGGTAGAGCCTAGGATTGCAAGCATATATTACAGTGCAGCACCACAGTGGGTTTAGCAATACTAACACAGATGGGCTCTCAAGATAGGGAATGGGGTAAGGTATTACCAGATGGGCTCAACCCTCTCAAGCAATGTTTCTCAAGGGTCACTTGAAAAACTAGCTTGAGTTCTCGGGGGGTGGGCGTTGGAGAATTGTAAGGCTGCTAGCTAGAATTTTGTAAACAATCTTATGTCATTTGTAAATATTAATATGATCCATAGTCTTGTAAGTAAACTGTATGTTATGTGATGAGCTTCAAAAATATAACCACAGTGCACCCTGCTGGAGAAGAGCAGAAGAGCAGAAATGTATATGGACTATATGCCTATGCAAGTGTATGTTTTCATGCTAGAAGTTGGAACATACAGAGTTAACTTGCAAACTCTGAGAAAATAAGTAGAGAGTTTTATGATGTGCTATGAAATTATTTAATACGGCAAAGAGACATAATGTCTGCAGCTAGAAATTCTTTCTGTTGTCTGGAAACAGAAATAATTACAGTTTTCAGGGCTAAAAGTGTTTTTAACAGTTTTACGACTTCCAGTTCTAGGCAAAACTTCTGAGAGATAAGTATTTTTAACACAGAGGTGTTATATTTTAAGTTCCTGTTAGCCTGGGAACAAAAGGCAGATGTGACCAGAATGATGTAATCTGAGATAACCCAGGAGAAATGTTTGATAGTAATTTAAGAACGATCTCAGAGAAGATAGTTTGTGCATTCTGTACATTTTGTATCTTTTCCTTGGACCTGTAAACATCCATTCAGCAATTGCATCTGCCTGGCTCTGTAAGTAAGTTATTTAGAACAGTTTCTCTTAGAGATGGATAGGAATATAGTAAGATCAGTCTAGTTGTTTTCTGTATTTATGAGAGACTGTCCTACAATGTTGTTTTAAAATATTTCCTGTGATTCTAAACTCTGTTACTGTGTTGAGTTATTGAGAATTATCTTGTTTTTTATTGTTTATTATTAAATATATTTAAACCTTTTAATTGTGGCTGGTTTGTTTAGAGATATTTAAGCTCTTGGAGTACTTGCATATGTATTTGGTGACACTGTACAGGCCACTCTTAGTCTTAAACGTTTGGTCACACTTACCATTTGGATAATAGTAACATTACACAGTATAATTGGGTTACCCTTTGGGAAGGGCCTTATATCTCAGTGTGTGTGTGTATGCGTGTCAGCTATTTGGGCAGGGTCATGAAGCACTGGTGGGACAGAGTGGTTGCTGGAGGTTTTGGCTTGACCACTCGGCTGAGATCTTAACCCTATAGTTGGGCCAGTAAGGAATCTTTTTGGGGATCTGGAGAGAGAGGGAGAAAACAGCCCCAGACTGACTGTGATCTCTATGTGCTCTCAAGGGAAATTGTACTTTACTGTGTGTGTACTTGTTATCCTCCCACTATGCATGTCCCTCACTGGTGCTAGTGGTGAGGATTGAGGCTCCTTGATTACTGGGCCAGTGCAGAGGCATCACACCAATCGCATGAAATTTGATCCAAGCACACATTAATTTTGTACTGTTTGTGCAGCTGTCTGCAGTTTCACAGTCATGCTTATTTTGGTTCCCCAGTTCATTTTCAATCCCCATTTGCTAGATAAGGGATTGCACCTATTCTTTTTCCCATTCCTACTGGGCACTTTGTTTGCAAAAAAGAAAGAAAAAGTGTCATCAGAAATATGCTTTGCACCATTTTGCAGTATTTAAAAGTATCCCAGCAATAGGCCAGAATATACTAGGTAATCTTCAAAAGTATTACAAAAGACTTAGAAGTTAAAATATTAGATCCTTTCAACAGAAGCACGCAAAATTGAGAAGTTTGGTAATATTCATTTCACAATGCAAGAGCTCTGAAAAAGACTCTCTGAAATGATGTTTCCTTAGGCAGTATATTATGCCAGGTTTAACCATGAAATTCTAAAGCAAGTAAGGAAATATTAGCACCAGTGTTTTTTTATTATCACTTTTACCCCCACACCTGCCAACCATCAAGCATTCCTTCAGTCACTGACTACATTGATTTGGGGGGTTGTCATCTAGGTAACAATGGTGTTGCTTTTTGCACTCACCAGCATCCCAGCAAGAATGCCTTTTTTGTTTGTTTTGCTTAAATGTGGCCAGGGTAGTGATGAGAGTACTTGAATCATCATCACAAGACCCATCCGTACCTTTCTGTCCATGGATGAATGCTCCCCCACAGGCACAGATGAAGGGTTACCATCCCTGGCTTGGGCAGCGGCACCTATGTCTTTCCAGTGCTGGGATCCCACATTATGACAGTCTCACACTGTCCAGCCAAGGCCCTGTAATTAGAGCAGCAGTGTAAGCCAAATCAGAACCACCATCCCTCTCCCCAAGATGAGCACCCCCATCCTCTCACCTAAACTGCCAAGTGTCAAAGCACTAGTCAAACTCAGGTCACTTGGGCTGTAGCCACAACTTTATCCCTGTATTCTACTGATGCGGCCACTAGTATTCTTTCTTTCTTTTAATAGATCATAGAAGGCAGTGTAAAATTTCCAAAAACCTAACTTGGGCAGGTAAGAGCTTCCTTTGTAAGAGTGGCATTAAAATGGAAGCAAGATTCTACCATCTTTTCTATGTGTCCTTAATGATGGGTAAGTTGAGATTATTTCTAAAGAAAGTTATTTTTCAAGGACACAGTACCGAGGCTGGCATAATTTTACAGTTAGGGCATTATGTCAGATGTTGTTCATTGAAGCTTTTTGGGGTATGGCATATGTGGACCTTAAGAAAGGTATTACACAGAACAACATTAGCCAGCTAGGAGGATTGGTCATAGTGTGGCTCATGAGGTCACCTGCCTTTTTCACCTTAGGACTGTCTGTTGGACCTACTTACAGATAGCCTTTAACTATGGCAGTCTGGCAGACTGGGGACTTGGTCAAAATAAGAGAACTATGAGACCCCAAAAACAATCTTCCTTTTCAGCTTAGAACAATATTGTGTGCTTTGTGAATCATGTAGAATTGCTCCCTTACTGTCCTAGTGGTGTAAATGAAATCAGAGGTCTTGTATTTTAATAACTGTATGCCCATAGCTTTCCTGTTGACCATTGATAACTGTAGTATTTGCCACCTCATTCATTTTGTCTGTTTTTGTTAAATCTGATCACAGTTAAGTAGCATAAAGGAATTCACATGAATAAGTGTTTGTTTTGAATTATAGTACTATAGCTGTACAATGTGAGGCTGCTGCTGAATTTGCAAATTAAGCTACTAGTTTCTCTCTCCCTCTCTTTCTGCTTTTGGAGTGATACAGTGTACCTTGGTTTGTAGAACTACTACTTCCAGCTACTTGTATGTTGAATATCAGTTTCTGCTTGTAGCCTGAACATTTGTAATTCATTTTTTTATAGTCTTTACTCTACTGGTAATAACTGCTGTAGGGTTTTAGACCCTGTTTTTAGAAGAATTTGATATGATTTAAATAATAAAAATGATAATCAGAGAAAATGAAAATATAGGGATTAGGGTCATTTATAATGTTTTGCTGTTTGGATTATTTTTCTGTATTTTGTTAGCCATATGTCTTGGATTTCAGTTTGTTGCCCAAAAGTAAAGGAGAATCAATTAGTAAAATAAATAAATACATTTATATTTAATGAGAGCAGATGAGGGAAAAAAAAAGGCCTTGTGTGCCTGTTGGCTGACAAAAATGTATGATGCATCTTTAGAATATAGCTAGCAATCTTCCTTACTATGTTAAGGGAGATGTTTGCACATTTTTTTATTTTTATTTTGTTTGTTTATTGTCATTTCAATAGCAATTTTCGCTACCAACCTAATGAGTTCTAAGGTATATCACTGCAAAACACATTTACAAAATCTGAAAAACATGTTTCATGCATATTCTTTATAATAAAAACATGTTTTTTTTTCATTTCCAAATAATAATATACAAGTGTGTGCTTCCTGTGGAAGCTTTCACTTCCAATACCTATTGATGTACACAGTTGAAGCAGACATTTTTATGGTGTACTCTTTGAGAAGATTGTTCTAAACCCAACACGCAAATTTTCACATTCAAACACATTCACTAATAAGTGCCTTGTTAATCATTTATAGAATGGACATTGTATTTACACATATGGACCAAATCTTTGCCGTCATTCATCATGCATAAATATTTACAATCATTTTGTTCTCTGCTAATTCTGTTTCCAGAGGTTGTATCAATACATATTTATAAATAAAACACTACAAAACTGATTCCAGGATTTTTGCTTAAATTTTCCAGGATTCAAGCTTGCTGTTAGGAGTGGTGGTCTTCCAGAATTTATTCAATACCCGAGTCTTGTACTTTATCTATCCCACTCTGTACTATTTGTATTAAATTTATAGCTTAAAAAGTCCAAGCAGTTTTTCCTAGTATGATTATGGGCTTTCTTACCTTTCCCCATCCCCACTTCTACAAACTGTGCTTAAACTGCTTTCAATTACTGGTATCTTAATATAAGTATCTACTGATACTGAGAATATGACTACTAGAATTGTAAGAAAAGAAAATAGTCCCCCTTCAACTGATAGTATGCTTCAAGGTCTGTAGGAGAACTGTTCAAATAACACCAGACTTTGATACAGATAAATGTTCAGTTGCAGCTGTATAAAATATGCATTGTTTGGCTGCTGTATGTAGAAGATATCAGACCTAGTTTGTGCCAAAGACATTTATTCAAATTACTATTTCTAAATACATTTGTAAAAAAATATATAATTGACTGCTGCCAAATTTTAAAAGTAAAACTCTGTGGCATAACTGGAGACATTAGAGCTTAATGTCAAGGAAAATTAATAATATGAGAGAGAGATGGCAACTGAGGGGAACTTCTTAAATCATTATATAAGGCATTCTGAGTGTTGCATTACAAGAAATTGGAAGCATTTGGATGAGAAGAAAACTTTAAATGGTACTTGTGTATTATCTCAACCAGATTTTAGCGGTGCTGCGGTAGCGTTGTCGCCTCACAGTAAGACGGTGTCCTGTTCGATTCTCAGCTAAAGCGTCTTCTGTGTGGAGACATGCGTGAATGGGCGTACCTTCATTGAAGGTTGTGTGTCAGGGCTGGCAACTCGGCACACAAAAATCTACTGCCAATCATTAGCGGACCGGAGTTACGCTGTAGAAACCCCTAACCGGGAAAAGCCGAAAGACGCAACAACCACTTGCTTACCGATATTGAAATCTGACCATTAATGGTTTATAACTGTTAGCGTGTTTCCTTTAACAGTAAAGTTTTTTTTTTCTGGAGTGTTTTCAATAAAATGTAAAAAAAAAAAAAAAAAAAAACATGCTGCTGTTTCTTTATGCACTGTACTGCCATCATGTCGCTTATTGAAAGTCCACCCTCTCAATGTTCCTTTTTTTTGTGGCAGCAAATGCTGATGAATAACTGTTAAATTGTATTTGGTTTCAGGTTTCACAGCTGTCTCATTGGTTTCCTGAGACTCGTATATAACACAGTAGTTTGCTTACTTTAAGGTGTGTTTCTGGGATTAAAATACATAGAGGGACCCTCCTCACTATTTGGAGTCATATTGAATGGAAAACATGCAGCATGACCTGCACTTTGGCAAGGAAGAAAAAAAGGAGTGTTTTGAGTGAAGGTGGTTTTAAGAAGGGTTATCAAGAACACTGGTAAAAGTTACTGTTGCTGTGGCTGGAAGTGCCGTTAATGCACAAATTAGAGAGCTCCACACAGGCTGTGTCAGTAAGGTGCACACAGCCACAGTGACACACTAACTTTCTCGTTGTTCTTAACAACCATTCTTAAAACATCCTTCACTGTGAAAGAAAAGGCATTTCCTGACATTTGTACAACACTTAACGGTCAGATTTCGATATTGGGGAGCAAGTGGTATTATCACTAAAATCTGGTTGCGATAATACGCAAGTGCCCTTTAAATTTGCATGTAATTGTCATTTAACTATACCAAATGTGTGACATATTAAGTTCCTTTCTGCTCTGTATCGACCAAGGACCAGCATCATTTTGTATCCTTTTCATGGTTCATATCTGTGCAGCTAGTCACAAAACTGAAGGTTTCATGTCATGGTCTCTCCTTTGTCAGTGGTGATGATTACTTTGGGAAGAAGCAACCTTTATTCATGCTTTCTTCCAGTGGAATCTGGAAGAGATTTTTGTATAACTACAAAATGTTGATGGAGAATAGGAAATTTAGGGAAGTGTTATCTGATTAAAAAATGTGCTGCAAAGATAAACAGTAATGTTCATTTGATTTGAAGGCTGGGTTCTGTTGATTTTTGCTTTGGGACATTCTTGGTTGATACATCTTAAGGAAAATTAATTTTCTTGGACTTTTATGGCTTAATTTCTAAATTCAGTGCTTGTTTCTGCATGCGTGGTTTAGCTTAGCCTGTTACTACTATGCTGAAGTCAAAAAGTGAGCAGTCATTTTCTGCGATATGCTGGATATTAAATCACATTTATGTGTTTGTTTTTGTATTTATACAAGCTTGATTACATAATAGACTGATTTGAAATTGACCTATTTCATTTGATATCCCGGGCAGTAGGTAAAACATGAAAAGTTATGAAAGTATTAAATTTAAAGCAGGTATACAAAAACATGCACATATACAAAAACATGCACATAGGGTAATATACACAAGATGATAACTTGTACGTATAAGATAATGTATTCCCTCTTAGAATCATCACCTTGTAGTTATGTAAGGTTTGTCTGCATAAATGCAATTGAGCTATATTTTTTATAACTAATTGCTGGTGATAGGGTCACTTTTTGTGAAGAGGTGTGGCCAGATAATGGGCAGTCCAGCATCCAAGATAAAAGCATTTATGAGAGTTCAGCTAAAATCTGATTGTGTCCTGGCCAGTTTTTAACTCTGACCCAACCCCATATCTAGGGATGGAGTGGCAGCCCTGTTTTAAAAGTGTGAGATTAATAGATATAATTCTTGGGACTATGAAAAGTAAAGTTTGGTAAAGAATGTTGGTGTCAAACGTTGCTGAAATGCCTCACCAATCTGCACCCTGAGAGGTGTGTTTGTGCCTGTCACACCCAATATGAACTCTGAGATCACTGTAATCCAGAGTTAGGAAAATATTTAAGATGTACCAGACCTTTACACTTACTATATATTCCTTATTTTGCATTTCAATCCCTTGTCGAGTATCGTAGTTGCAGTCCTTAGATTTTCAGCTGTAACTTTGATGTGATATCTGCTGGTGAGTGATTGATGACTACATCACTTGTTCAAGATGTTATCTTTGTCATGCTCAGCAGAAAGTGCTTACATGGAGTCATATTGTTGAGTCACCTTCTGCATAGCTTGCTGGGATTGATTTAGGCAGCCTGATCTTTGGCCATGTAAATTCATTTCAGGAACATAAAAAAACATGAACTGGTACAGGAAGTGAAAATGCATCATTATTGTATATTTCAACTGACATAAACGCAGAACCTGGGCAATAGAAATAGATTTGCTGACTGGAGGTGGTCTGCTTCCTGGCTATAAGCTGACATGTAGCTAAAGTTCTCCATTAAATGAAAGGGATTGCTTCATCATAGCTGTGAGTCACAGAAGGGAAAACTCTTTAACAGTTGTTTGTGCATGCACACCAGAAGACGTATTGGATTTTTAGCTTTCTTTTATAAAATGGGTGAAGTGCTTCTCAGTGCTGGGATACATCATGCCTCATTAAGAAATGCAGATATTTTAATAGTTGTGCTTGGGTGAAAAGTCATCCTGGATTTAAATTCATGTGATAAGATGTTACTATACTTATGCACGTGGCATGGATTTTTTATAACAAGCACCATGGTCAAACACAAGGACATTAGCACGTGTACTTGGCACCAGGCCACATTAAATTGAAGATAATTGACTTATTTTGTGGGTGCCATCAAAAGGCCTAACACCTTATGTTTATTCAAAACATTGATGACAAGAGCAGCTGAGCCGATCCCTGCTTTGTAGTGAATTATAATTACTGAAAAAGGACAGCAGAGTGGAAAAAAATCTATTATGGCTCTCTAGAAAATGTCTGGAGGTTGTCTTCTGTAAGATGAGTTAATTTTGCCATGTGAGAAAATGCTTACTGTACTCCAGCTGAGGTAGGAGAAGAAGAGTTCAGCTGGTCATGATCAGTAACTAAGTTGTTGAGGTGGCAGTGAAGAATGCTGGCTGTAAGGTGACTAGTGCCTGTCATGGTAGTAACTGTAGAATTTGCTGGAAGACACCAGTCATAAAGGAACCTGTCAAGTTGAAGATGTTGGCCTGAAAGACTTCCTTATTTTACCTGCAAGATACCCCAGGGCAAGAATATTGCAGTTTCTGAGGTTGCTGAAATGAAAACGAAGATGTGGGAGGTGTTTGTTAATGGGTGTATGCAGTGGAGATGATATACATTATTATATGTTCATCATTCTCAGTGCTGCAATAGCCTTTAATTGATTGGGTTGTAACCTGCCCAGGATACAACTGGCCAGTATTCAAAGAGCTGTGGCTCACTCCAACTACTACACTCTGACTGTTGGTTTTCTAACCCCTTGGAGGGAAGTCAGCAGTCAGAGTGTAGACAACCAAAATACTTTCTTGCCTCCACAAGGGAAAGCAGCTTTGAGGCTTTACAGAAGCAGCAATTGGCTACATGCTTCTTTTCTGGCAAATATACCCCCATAGGGGAGTGATTCCGCACAGAAAATATTGACTTTTTAAATGTGATGTATTTTTTTTATTTTCCGAATAATACTGGCAATTTTATCATTATAAAAAGTTTTTTGTTGTGACACCTTACCTTCATTATTTTACTACTTGACACATTTTGCTTGAAGTTGTTGCAATTAAGCATGAGGAAGAACTTCATTTTCAGAGCTATAAATGTATTTGGATGCTTGATGCTTATGTACACTTTGTGACATCTTACCTTCAGTTTTTGCTTTCTCTCAGTACACTTCTGGCAGGGTTTTTTGTGTACTACTTGTGCTTTTACTTTGAATTTTATGAGACTGTGTGGGGGAGCATAAATATGTATGCTGCTTCAAAACACTTTTCTGACAATTTACCTTTCAACAGCCTCTTCCCAGAAGTGCCTACCAGCAACCAGGCTTCTTCCTCAGCTACAATTTGGATTTTTTCACCAGTCCTGCTGTTTTTTCTCTGTGTGATAAGGTGAGGTAGTGCCAGCTGTGCTAGGGGGGGGGTAAGGCAGTGCATGAGTAACACATGCCAGCATAGCTACCTGGAGCTTTGCAAATAATTATATGTCATTTGAACATCAAACGGATTTGTACAGATGCTTTTGTTAAAAATGTATTTGTAGAGCTGCTTGTGTTAAAAATGTATAAACAGTAGTTCCTGCTGGACAGAAAAGAAATATATGGTTTATCGACATAATGTTGAATGTCATAATGTCTAATAGTCATTTGGTTGAAAAATAACATCTCAACCCAAAACATTGAATTATCAAAATGTCTACAATCATTTAATTGAAAAAGCAATGAGATCAACTCTACTATTTTGCAGGGGGCTATGCCCCCCACACCCCCTTACTTAAATATATCAACCCTGAGATCTCACTACAGTGCAGAAATGGGGAATTTGATCATTTCGACATTGTGTGTTTAGAGTAATTTTAGTTCAACATTTTGATCATTTGATGTAGTGCAAATTGTGTCTGTAAGGCAAATATCTTGAGAATTATGGCAACCTGTTTAGGCCATAAAGTTTCTATCTCACTGGTCTGAATTGCAGTCAAAGAGACAATGTCTGTGAAAAGCTGCAGGAAGGGTGGGAGTGTTGGAATTGTTTTATAGGTTACAGATGCTATATTAAACCTTACCAAAGTTCTGTTTATGTATTGTGAGTCATGTGTACCAAATCCTGGCTCAGTTCCTAATGAGGGGGTAGAGTGGGAACCACAGAGTCAGGTGACCAAATGTGATGTCATTCTGTAGCCAGCACTGAAATTGTATTTACATGCTATTGACAGATGTATCAGTAGCACTCTGTTTGGAACCTGACAACAAAGACACTCATCTTGCCTTGCTCTAGCAGGTAAGTAGGGAACAGTAATTCTTCAGTCAGTTAGGAAGATATAGTAAGATTAGCAAAATGCTGTTTTTTTCTGCATCTTTGAGTCTTTTCATCTGTGTTGTTTTTTTTTGTACTTCCTGTTAATTGAAACTCTGGTGTTCATTGTAAGTAGATATTCAGTATTTTCATGTTTTCTATTTTATTAATTATTATTAAATATATCTATACCTTTCATTGTGGCTGGTCTTTTAGAAAATATTTCATCTTTGAGAGCAATTGAATATATTTAGTGGCATTGTGGCTCTATGTTCTTTAAGGCTTTGCTGTTTGGTCAAGTACTACCATGTGTATAAGTATTAATTTTACTAAGAGTAATTGGGTGCCCTGTTAAGAGCCTTAGAGTATTTGGTTTTGTGGGTGTTCTAGTGGCAGTGCATCTACCTTATAGTCTGGGTGAAGGTACAGAGTGGGTAAACTGTGCCAGCCTTTCCCAGGTGTGTGTGTGTGTGTGTGTGTGTGTGTGTGTGTGTGTGTGTGTGTGTGTGTGTGTGTCAGCTACTTTGAACAGGGACACTGAAAGCTAAGGACTTAACTATATATCTGTGTCAGTGGGGAGTCTTATTTGGGTACTAGAGAGAAAGCCCAGGACTGGAGTGTGCATTCCCTATGTGCTCTTAAGGAAAATTGTACTTGGTGCAGAGAACTGCATCTGAAAATACTGTGTGTCTATTTTTTCTTGGTGAATGTTCCCCACTGGTGTCAGTGGTGAGGACTGAGCCTCCTTGATCACTGGCCCAGAGGAGAGCTGCCACATATTGGTGACAGCAATGGGATATTAATTGAACTTCTGTAGCCTGTAAGCAGTTGTTACTAAAGCTGTGTGTACTCTCAGCAGACACAAGGTAAACATACAGTTTCATTTTTACAACCATTTCATTTATTTTTATTATTTTAGTTTAGTCAGGAAATGCAGGTGAAGATGTCAGCAGAGGATTATGGCAAGCTAACAGTGAACCATTTGGCTAAGGTGTGCAGATCCAAAGGACTGGTGCATGCTAATGTGACTAAAGAGGAAATTATTTCAGCCTTAGTCTCAGCTGAAGCACAGACCAGCCAGCAGCAAGACAACCACTCTGGCAATGGGGATGTGTAGCCCTCAGAAGCAAGACAGTTCATCTTTCCCTCAGAAGATTTAAAAAGCTGTCTGGAGTTGGGGTGACTTGAAATGGAGGCAAAATGCATGGAATTAGAATCAGCAGAGAGACTGCTATGTTTGGAGGCCGAAAAAAAATCAGAGACTGTGGCATTTGGAGGCCAAAGGAAATGGGAAGCAGCATCAACATGAGAGGGACATGCTGATCTTCCACAGGAACATGAAAGTAATGGAGATGGGAATAACCAAATCCCAGAAGCAACAAAGGTCAAAAATTGCATTTCACAGTATAAAGAAGGTGATAATTTTGATAATTTTATTCATGTATTTCAAAGAATATGTATGTTGACCAAGGGCTCTGGGTATGGTTCCTTACCCCCTTACTTCATGGTAAAGCAGAAACTGCTGTTTCTAAATTGTCTGATACTGATTGCTTAAGTTATGACAAGGCTAACACCTGAAGCTTACAGAAAAAAAGTTTTGTGAGCATAGACGTAAGGCAGATGAAAGTGTATGTGATTATATTGCTGAACTAAGCATTTATTTTCATAGGTGGGTGAGTGGGTATCTGGTCACCACTTTAGAAAGGCTGCCAGACCTTCTGGTGAGGGAACAAGCCCTTAGCACTTTGCCTGAGGACACGAGAATCTGGTTGTCAGACTGGGAGTGTAACTCTGCAGATGAGCTGGGGAGAAAAGTAGATCTCTGCTTGGCAAGCAGAGCACCACTGCACAAGTAGGGGATACCCACTACTGCACATGGTGAGCAGCCTGAACCACCCCAACGGAGTCCACCAGCAGCAGGGGAAGCCACTAGTTCAGGTACATGGCCAGGATCAAGGCTTAGATGTTTTAAATGTAACCAGAGGGGCCACATAACATACAGATGTCCACTGAAGCAAAGCGGGGAACAAAAGGTGGGGGAGCTAGCAAGTGGGAATAGCAGTATGCCAGTGGTAAGTTGTCTGGAGATAACAGGGGTACCAACCTATTACTGGAGTTTGTATCCTATCTTGTTGGATGGAAAACAGGCTACTGTCGAGAGAGAGTGCGTCTGACGTAGCCATTGTGAAGCGTGCATTAGTTAAAGAGGAGCAGTACTTGTTTGGGCAGTCCACTCCAGTCAGAGCTTTAGGGGGGACTCCATTACAAATACCTTTAGCCAGGGTTCGCATTGACTAGGGGGGGTGGAAAAGGAAGTAAGCAAATAAGTGTGTGTGAGGATATCCCTGCAGATGTCTTAATAGGGAATGATTCTGATAATGCAGTACCTTGTGTGCATACAGTTGTATGCAGTCTGGCTTGGTGATAGGCATGTAGTCTGGTAGCTTAGGGGAGACCCAGACAGATCCCACACCTGAAGCTGGGGCTAGTGATGTGGCTATTTCATAGAGGGAGCTACCCTGTAACAGTGAGGCTGAAGGTGAGCCACCGCTGCTGATAGGTACTGATGTTCCCTTTGACAGGGTGACTGCAAGGACAGAGATGAGTGGTAGTGCCCAGGCTAACAGTGAGGTACCGCTGTCAGAAGATACCAGACTTCCTGTGAGCTGGGAGGTGTCACAGAGGTAGAGTTGAGACAGGTTCAGGTCCCGGACCCTACACTGTAGAATAACAGATGTGTTGTACCTTTAAGAAGCTTTTCTAAGACCTGAATCTGCAGTGTATATAAGACGAACATGCTATCTTCAGTGCCATTTTGTAAGTACAGCCAGTGTGTGAACATCTAGTTTGTATATATGTTTGTGTTTGCATATAATAAAGCTGCTTGAACAGAACTATTCATCTACATGTCACTCATCTACTTCATCCTGACTAGATGAGCGACATGGTGTCAGAACTGGGATTCCAGAGACTGCTATTCCATGTCTCTAGGTGCAGAGTTAACAGGAAGCAAACTAAGTGAACAAAGAGCATAGAAGGCTCAGAAAGAACTAAAGGTAATGAAAACGTGCATGAACTGTTTATTTTATAAAAAAGATAAAACGGAGCATTACAAGGGCACAAAACGCATCACTAAGCAAATAAATAGCATGAAACATTTATTAAGCAAGTGAAAAGCATACAAAAAGTTTATTAATTAAGCAAAATGTTTGAAATTAAGAGATTTGATAAAATGAACATCAGAAAAGCATATAACTGGTTCAGAATTACCTCAGATTTGCAAAATGAGCATGTTTAAAGTAAAATAAGCATGTTTAGAGTTAAAACAAGTACAAGAAAATATAATGGGCGTGAAAAGAGGTTAAGAAGCAAAATGAATATAACAAAGGGAAAAAAGGACGCATTAAGTGTAAATAAAGCAAGGCAACTGCATGTTTTTTGGCGAATTACTGTGTTTTGGCATAACTGCGCTGGTGGTACTGTGGTAGCGTTGTCGCCTCACAGTAAGATGTTGTCCTGTTCGATTCTCAGCTAAAGCGTCTTCTGTGTGAAGACATGCATGAATGGGCGTACCTTTGTTGAAGGTTGTGCGTCAGGGCTGGCAACTCGGCATGTAAAAATCTACTGCCAATCATTAGCGGACCGGAGTTCCGCTGTGGCGACCCCTAACCGGGAAAAGCCGAAAGACACAACAACAACTGTGTTTTGGCATAAACTACTACTTTGCATTGATTGGAGCTTGAGTTATTAGAAGTATCTCAAAGTGTACAAAAGTGTTTACAGTGTGTGTTTATTACTGTGCATTAATTCCAAAGGGTTTGTTGTGTGCAAGGTGTTACTGTTTCGTAAAGTGCAGTCAAATATAGCATTTCAAAAAAGTTTCTTGTGCTGGGTGTGTCTACTCAGAGTGCTACCATAACAGTGTGTTTCTTGCACTATACAGAGTTGTTTAACAAAGTCCCACCATTTTGGAGAAATTTCAGTGTACTGTTTATTCGCAAAGTGCAGTTACTTCAAAATGTGTCTTACTCTGAGCTTCTTCTGTCCATTTTACTTGCACAGTGCAGTTATTTGAAATGTTTCTTACACTGATAATAGGTGATTGCAAGAGTATTACAGTGCCCAGGAAGTGTATTTTGCAAAGTTCAGTTATACAGAGGCTTGTTGTGCTATTGGGCATAGTTATAGTTACTGGCATAAATTTCAGGCATATGTACATGTGTGTGTGTGTTTGTGCATGTGAAGGTTGCCAGCCTAGCTAGATAGAATTTTGTATATAATTCTGTAATTTGTAAATATTAATATAAGACACAGGCTTGATGTTCATCGTGTTTCACTGTTGCAGTCATTACACTTGGGTTATCCTGCTGGCAGGCGACCCGTAGTCGGCCCGAGTTCCAAAGTCTTGGTCCGGCGTCAGTTGCTGTCGCCTCTTCCCTGACGTCAGTGCACCAGGGGAATAAAAGTTGCAATCGACGCCATTTTCTTCAGTCTTTCTTGCCGCGCGGTGCACAAAGCATAAGCAGTTCGCAAGTGTCGGTCGGCCGACTCCTGAGATTTTCAAAATTGAATTTCAGAACCGAAGTCTTCAATAAAGCTAAGTACCCCGTTGGGGAAACTTTTTCTTGCTCCAGACCGATGTCAGTAAAAGTTAATAATTGTATTTCTTGTGGGAAGCAAATACCTCATAAGGACTTTCACTCTTACTGCATTCCTTACCTAGGCCCTGACCACAACGTTACTAGTTGTTGGTTTTGTGCTAGATTCAATAAACGCACTATTAAATGTCAGTTTGATTTTGCTTTACATTATTTTGGACGAAGATTTAATTAAATAATGCCGTCGGAACAACCGATGACCGCAATGTATAAAAAACACAAAGACAAAGAAAAAGACAGGCGTCCGAGGTCCAAAACTGACGACGAAGCCTCTTCTAGGCCATTCGCCGGTTCTCAGTGAGGTGCTTTCGCAGCCCCTGACACCCACTACCTCAGAGCCACAGGTCACAACTGACAGCCACGTGGAGACACTGAGGCCTGTGGAAACTCAAGGTATTGGGCCTACGGAAAATATACCCTCAGATGGGTCCGGAGCCGCTGAGCAGGCACCGGCTTCTGAGGGTGTTTTCAGACCTTCACAGCTTACAATTAAAGGTACTACAGCAGCAAAGGCAAAGTCAAAAACTCCATTAAAGACAAAGAAACAAGTGCAGCATTCTCCAGAACAGTCATCCATGGCAAAGAAACAGATGCTTAAAATGGCTGAAGACCTTATTACTTTAATCAGGGTCTCCCATCCCCCTCCTGATAAAAGGCCTAGGCAAGACACAGATTATGATTCCTCTGATCAGGTTTCCATTTCTTCTGACTCTTCCTCTGACCAGGGCTATTCTCTCCCTCCCTATGAGGACTCTGATGCTGAAGAGTCCATTCCTTCAGCCTCACCGCCTGAGGATTACTCTTTTGGGGAAACCCTTCACACCATGAAGGAGCATTTCCATTGGGAGAGCCAGGATTACTCAGAATCCAAGAAAAGACTCAGAGATTTCCTTCTATTGCCTCAGCACAGGCCCTTAGCTATCCCCCCTGTGCTTGATATTGTTGTTGATGTTTTTTCTGAATCCAGTCTGTCTTCAGATTCTTTACCCCCTGCACCAGTAAAGCCAGACAGGTAATACAGGGTCTCGGACTCTCATAAATTTCTTTCCAAAAATCCTGCTGTAGACCCATAAGCAATTTCTCAGGGTCCTAAAGGGGTTAAAGCTTCCACTGCCAAAAATCCTGTTCCCCTCAGATAGGGATTCCAGAGCTCTGGACAGATGGGGGAAAAAGTTTACACTTCTGCTACCTTAGCTGTAAGAGCCTTAAACTGTCAGTTTCACATGCTTAAATATCAGCAGTATCTCATGTCATTGTTAAAGCAGAAAATGGTTACAAATATAGAAGGTCCTGACACTAAAGAAATGCAGGATTTATTGCATGCAGTTGAACAAGTGGGAAAGCATACACTGCAATGTGTTTTTGATTCTTTGGAGGCTTCTTGCAGAGCTGCAGTTACAGGCTCAGTTATTCGAAGGCATGCTTGGTTGAAAGAACAAAGTTTACCTGACCATGTTAAAATGAAATTGTTGGATGCTCCACTACAGCATGATACTTTGTTTGGTGTTAAGGCAGAAGAAGTGTTAAAGAAAATGGAGGATAAAGAAAAGTCAATGCAAACTGTGAAATATTTCTTACAGGTTTAGCCACCTAGATTTAGCAGAAACTGGCCTTCAAAAAATTGGTCCTTTCCAATGTCAGACAGGCCACAAAGAGGCAGATACAGACGCCCAAGAGGCAGTTCTCAGCCCCAAGGCTCCTACCGACCTAAGCAATGGAGTGCTTCAGCCCCCAAAGGAAGAGAAGACAAATTCACAACCTTACAGGAAACAGTCACAATGACTTCCCTCTCCAAATGCCAAGCTCTTACCAGTTGACAGCCCCGCTAGAGGGAAAGCTAGCACTTTTCTCAAAACATTGGCACATGATCACCCAAGACCAGTGGGTGTTGAATATAGTTTCTCAAGGGTACAGGTTCCACTTCCACTTCCACACACTTCCAAAACCAAAAGGTATGCCAAACTTGCCACAAAACTAATGGGCAGAGGCACAAAAACAGATTGCTGCTCTTATGGACATGGGAGCTATTCAAACAGTTCCACAAGAAGAACAGGGCCAAGGTTTTTACTCACGACTTTTCCTAGTACCCAGAAAGGACAAAGCATGGAGACCAATACTGGACCTGTCAATCCTAAATACTTTCCTGGATGTTCCAAAATTCAAAATGTTAACACTACAACAACTCTTGCTCATGCTGGGCAAAGAGTCTTGGCTAGTTACTTTGAATCTCAAGGAGGCATACCTGCACATCCCAATCAGGCATTCGTGCAGAAGATACCTCAGATTTATAGCAGGCTCAATGCATTACCAATTCTCTGCACTGCCCTTTGGCTTATCTACTGCACCCAGGGTCTTCACAAAATGCCTGGCACCAGTAATTGCATTTTGCAGACAAAAAGGAATTCAAATATATCCCTACTTGGACGACTGCCTTGTTCAAGCAGACAGCAAAGACATTCTTCTGAAGCATCTGGCATTTGTAAAAAGATTGCTAATTTGCCTAGGGTACACAGTAAACGAAAACAAATCAAAACTAGTGCCCTCTCAAGAGATAATATTCCTGGGTGCAAGCTTAAATGCAACTACCCAGATGGCTTATCTCACGCCAGACAAACAAAGGCTACTGACTCATTACTTTCAAATGATGGCAACAAAGACCCAGCTCCCTGCAAGAAAAATTCTGCAGGCCCTGGGTTTCATGACATCTTGCATTCTACTAATTCCATATGCCAAACTGCATATGAGGAAACTACAATGTTATCTAAAAAGTGTTTGGACTCAGCATTGTCACAGCCTAGAGACAATCATAACCTTGATTCCCTGCCTACAACAGGAGTTTCGATGGTAGTCCCAGGCCCGTCACCACAACAAGGGACAGCCTTTCACCTTACCTACAGCCAGGCAGACAATAACAACGGATGCATCGGATTATGCCTGGGGAGTACATATGGCAGGAAAATATATTCAGGGCTCGTGACTCAAGGAACAAATGCATCTTCACATCAACCAAAAAGAGATGCTAGCCATACAGAATGCCCTGACAGCCTTCAAGGACCTAATACATCCAGCACAATTATTAATAAAGATGGACAATACCACAGTTATGTGGTACATAAACAAGCAAGGGGGCACACATTCCTACCCCATGTGCAGACAAGCCATGACTTTGTGGAACACAGCACTGACCTACCAGGTACATCTGCAAGCACAATTCCTGCCAGGAACAAAAAATGCACTGTCAGATGAGCTAAGCAGAAATCTCATGGATCTTCATGAATGGAAGCTAAACCCACAAGTGTTCAACATGATAACAAGGGAATGGGGACACGCAAACATAGATCTTTTTGCATCCCCTCACAATTACCAATTACAGAAATTTTGCACAAGGACTTATCACTCTCATGCATGGAAAGTGGATGCTCTATCTTTCAACTGGAAAAACCTGACAGTCTATGCCTTTCCTCCGATGCCTCTTCTCACCAAGGTGCTTATAAAAGTCAGACAAGAGAGGCCAAAAATGATCCTGATTGCCCCAGACTGGCCATGCCAGCACTGGTACCCAATCCTAAAGATTTTGTCCCAAGGCCCACCTTGGCCTTTACCTCAAATCCCTCATCTTCTGACACAGCAAAACATTCAGATTCTGCACAGTCAACTCAGAACCTTAAACCTGGCAGCATGGCAGATAATGTAGCCACTCAAACTGCACCTCTCTCGAAAGCTGTTATGGATGTAATTTTGGAAGCCAGGAAACCCAGCACTGGGAAATCTTATGCGGGAAAATGGAAGAGATTCTGTGCTTGGAACCAGGCACATGGACTCGACCCTCTGGTCCTTAATATACCTCAGATTTTACAATACCAAACTGAGATGTTGGACAAAGGCCTATCTTTTTCTTCTATTAAAATTCATGCCTCTGCCATTTCAGCTCATTACAATACGGATCCTCCTATCTTTTCACATCCTCTTCTATGACAGTACCTCAGAGGGGAAAAGAATATAAGACCCCCTAGGAGAGCACCAGTACCTACTTGGGATGTCAATTTTGTTGTAGAAAAACTAACACTGCCTCCATTTGAAACAGCCAGCACAGCTGACCTAAAATTCTTGTCATGGAAAACTGCTGTACTCCCAGCAATAACTTCAGCAAGAAGAGTTTGAGTTGGCATTGATGGCTGTGGAACCTTTCCTCATTTTTCACCAGGACAGGGTTTCTCTAAGGACGAACCCAACATTCATGCCAAAAGTGATCTCCAGTGTGGCCTTAAACCAAACTATTCATTTGCCTACCTTCTACCCAAATCCCCAGGATAAAGGGGAAAGACTTCTGCATTCTTTGGATATACACAGGCAGCTACGATTTTACTTCGACAAAACAAAAGCCTTCAGAAAAACTGAACAACTGTGTCATATGCTGCAGGATCACAAGAAAAACTATTACAAAGCAGACAATCTCCAAATGGATAGGACACTGCATCCGCTTCTGCTATGCACAACATGGCAAATTTGTGCCTAAGGGCATTAGGCCTCATTCTACCAGGGCAGCAGCTACTTCAGCAGCTTTCCTCAGAGGGGTACCAACCAAATATATTTTAGAAGCTGCAACATAGAGCTCAGTGCACACTTTTACCAAGCACTACCACCTACCTCTCTACTCCAAATCCAGAGCAGGCTTTGCCACTGCAGTTCTGAAGGGCTTGTTAGCCTCGCCAAATGCAGTCTAGACCCAGCCACCCTACCTCAGCTTTGGGATTCTACCCAAGTGTAATGACTGCAACAGTGAAACATGATGAACATAGTACAGTTGTGTACCCACCATAAATGTAGATGTTCAAGTGTCTTCACTGTTGCAGTCCTAGTTACCCACCCACCATCCCCCTCTTTGCTGGAACTATTCTGTACTTCTCTAATCTATACAACCTATGTGGTGTATTTGCTTTTAGAAGAAGGAATGTTTATAGTACTATATGCATGTTTGTGTGGCATATTTTCTATCTTTACAGCCTTCATATCTGGGGGCACCTGACATCTGGGACAAGAAAAACTGAAGAAAATGGCGTCTGTTGCAACTTTTATACCCCTGGTGCACTGACATCAGGGAAGAGGCGACAGCAACCGATGCCGGACCAAGACTTTGGAACTCGGGCTGACTACGGGTCGCCTGCCAGCAGGATATCCCAAGTGTAATAACAGCAACAGTGAAGACAGTCGAACATCTACATTTATGGTAGGTACACAACTGTACTTTCTCTTAAGTGTAAGAAAATTGTGTTACATGTTGAACGTCAAAAATGTAAAAACAGTGCACTCTGCTGGCAGAATGCTGATAAGTCAAGCATTGTATGATTGTTTGATCTCAAACTCTGAGCCGTGATGTCTGGACCAGCAGATTCTTTCTATTGTTTTGAGGCCAAAGTTAATTGCTGGATTTTACATATATAATGTATTTAATTAATGTGGTTTCCTGACCAGGTGCAAGATCAAAAATATGTTAAACTCTGAGTTTCTGTTAGCCTGGGATCTAGAGAAGAATGATGTAATCTAAAATGAGTCAGCAGTGATGTATTATCAATTTAAAAGACTGTCTCAGAGAGAGAGAGCATTTTGGATTTTGTCTAAAGCTGACAACAACTCACCAGTTCTCTGCTTTAGCTCTGTATGTAAGTTTATTTAGAACTGTGATTGCTCTTATGAAAAGATAGAAAATAGTAAGTTTAGTCTAGCTGTTTTCTGTATTTGTCAGAACTATTCTGCAGTATTATTTTAAGCATTTTCCTGTGATGTCTGAACTCTTGACTAGCACTGTGTAGTAAGAAGTACTGTCTTGTGTTTTTATTATTTACTATTATTAAATATTTTTAAAACTTTCAACTGTAGCTGTTTTGTGTAGAGATAATTTAATCTCTAGAGTACATTGCATGTATATAGTGATACTGTACAAAGCCACTCCAGTAGTCTTGCTGCTCAGTCACACTTACTATTTGGATAATATTGCAGAGTAATAATTGGACACCCTTTGTTAAGGGCCTTTTTAGTAGCTGATATTAGTGTTTGGTGGCAGCTGGTACTACCTTATAGGCTAACAGGAAGGGGCATAGCTGGAGAACCTGGCCAGCCTTCCCCAAGTGTATCTGTTTGTTTGTTTGTATAAAACTCGTATCTTAAAGTGTGTGTGTGTGTGTGTGTGTGTGTGTGTGTGTGTGTGTGTGTCTGTCAGCTACTTGGGCAGGGACATGAAGCACTGGTTGGACAGAGAGGCTGCTGGAGGTTTTAGCTTGACCACTAGGCTCAGATCTGGACCCTATAGCTGTGCCAATGGGGGGAGTCTTATTGGGGATCTGGAGAGAAAGGGAGAAACCAGCCCCAGACTGACTGTGATCTCTGTGTGCTCTTAAGGGAAGTTGTACTTAACTGTTTGTGTATTTGTTATCATTCCCAAAGTGGACGCCCCTCACTGGTGTTAGTGGTGAGGATTGAGGCTCCTCGATTACTGGGCCAGTGCATGGGTGTCACAGTGCATACTGGCAAAAGACTTCACTGAGATGTATTAATATGGCAGATGGCTTTTGCAAACTGCTACCACTTGTATTTGACTAGAATATTGCAGAGAAATAGAGAATATTTGAGCAAGAGTACGATATATTCATACAAGCAGCATATTCTGATAAATATGCATGCGCCAGGGCATTCATTTTGCTAAATCTAGCAGGGTCAGAGGCTATTGAAAGACTGCATTCATTTGTATATGCATCAGCAGTGTATTCTGTGTGGTCTTGTTACACGTGGGTTCCAAACTAGCTATTCTATATTAAGAAGGTGTTCTGCACCCTTGTGGCAAAAGTGTGCTGGTCTAACCTGTTTGAGTTGGGGATTGCTGGTGGAAGACTTATGTGCTTTCCTTATTTGCAGTTAGCTTAAAACTTTTCTCTTTGCTCATACTAAACCCTTGTGTTTGCGCAGGCTTTGCCTTAGATACTTAGAGCCGTTTGCCATTTGACGACTTTACTATTGATTCATGACAATTTGCTTTCACCTGGAGCAATCCACTACTGAAAAGACAAAAGTATTTTTTTTGCACTTCTCTTACATACTGCAACTGTACTTTAGCAGTTTCTTCATCTATTTGCTGTTATTTTGCACTTTATAGCAGAAAAGAAATGTTGTCTACTGCTGCTTTAAGTAGTTAATTGCATTGTATTACATTATATTTGTTAGTTGTAGGTAATTTGTGTGGTCTTGTTGCACTTGTGTTCCAAACCAGCTATTCTGCATTAACAAGTTATTTTATGCACTATTGTGTCAGAAGTGTGCTGATCTAACCTAAGTTAGGGATTGCTGGTGGAAGGCTTTATAGTATGTTTTCCTGAGTGAAAGTTATCTTAAAACTTGTTTCTCTTTGCTCATATTTAATCCTCAGATTTGCATGGTGCTGCTGTTTGTGCAGTGGAGGTTAGCTGTGCCCCTTAGACAAAAAGCCTAGAAGCTCGGTTTTCCCCTAAACATCTGTCATTGAAACCCTTCCAAACTTTTCTACTGCTCTAGGAGCAAATTGCCTTATTTATCAGCCTTAGCTTTCAGAAAGTATAGGTCCCTGTTGTAGTCTTAGTGCTACCAGCACTGTCCTGTCAAATTAACCCATTCTCTTCCCTAATAAAACATGCGGTAAGCACCTGCTAACATGGACGGGCAGTTTCCCATCATCTCCTTGCCCAGCCTAATAGACATGGGCATCCTGAGGCAATGTAGAAATTGTCTGATGTATACTGATGTGACGATAGGAGGTACTGCCAGCCATGCCAGTAGAAGTGGGACAGTGGATATGGAATATATGCCAGCATAGCTAGCTGGAATTTTGTAAATAATTATGTCATTTGTATATCAAACTGATCTGTACAGATGCTTGTGCTGAAATTGTGAGTTTTGCTTGTGTTAAAATGTATCAACAGTGTGCCCTGCTTTTAGGAAAATAAATGTACATATATTATTGTAACAGCATATACTGGAATGGAAGAGGTTAATCCACCTGACTTTGAAAAATATTCTTGAAATTAAATTAGTTTATGGGTTAAGCCATAAAGATGTTATCCTATAGTTTTGACTGGAGACAGCGATGCAATGTCTGTACTAGAGAGTAGGTTGTAACTCCTGTAGGAATAGTGGAATGGTTTTATGACTTCTAGCAGCTGCATCACATCTGAGCAATGCTCTGTGTGTATGGTAACATGTAGGTGTTAAACCTTTACAGCTTCTGGCAGTGGAGGTTGCATGGGAACTAGAAGTCAGATGACCAGATGTATGTGATGTCATTCTGTACAGAAATAATGTTTTAATATTAGAGGAGACTGGAGTCTCTGCAACATTCTGTCTTGGATCTGGCAACAAAGACCACTCACCCATCTTGCCTTGTTCTATTCAGTAAGTAGGAACAGTAATTCTTTTAGTCAATCAGGAATACGTAGTGAGACTAGCTAAATACTGTTTTTCTATAACTGTGTGAAACTTTCCATTGGTGTTATTTTTATTACTACCTGTGACTGAAACTCTAGTGTTTACTGCAAAAAGATATTTAGTATTTTCATTTTTTTATTATTATTTATTATTTAATGAATTTAAACTTTTCATTATGGCTGGTTCTTTTTAGAAAATATTTAAGGTTTGAGAGTATTTCCACATATTTATTTACTTGATAATTCTTGTCACTCCTGGAAGCTTGGCTGTTTGGTCAACTTTACCATTTATATTAATATTAACATCACTCAGTTGGATACCCTTTTAAAAGCGTTATAGTAACTAACTGGAGGCAATGAAACTACCTTATAGTCTAGGTAAAGTTGATAGTGCGGGTAATATGTGCCAGCCTTTCCCAGGTGTGTGCTTGTGTGTGAAAGTTAAATCTCAGTGTGTGTGTGTGTGTGTCAGCTGCTTGGGGGAGTACACGAAGCACGGTTTCACAGAGAGGATTCTGGAGGGCTTGGCCTGGGCACTCTGCTGAGGACATAACTCTACAGCTCTACCAGTGGGAAGTCTTACTGGAGGCCTGGAGGGAGACGGAGAGAGCCAGACCCTGGTCTGTGTATGCTCCCTGTGTACTATTAAGTGAAATTGTGTTTGATGCTGATACTTCTACATCTGGGAATACTGAGTTGTATCCATTTGTTTTCCAAGTGAACATCCCTCTCCAGTGTCAGTGTTGAGGATTCAGGCTCCTTGATTACTGGCCCAGAGTGGGAATGTCACAACTGACAACCACTTACTGCCAAAACAAGCAAATACTTTGTGAGAGATGTAGTTACACCATGAAATTAGAGGCAAGACTCTCACATAAAGACAAATTGAATGCCAAACAGGTTGTCAACACACACACACACTCTCTCTCTCTTCCCACACTAAATAAGGACATGACACATAAACCCACATATGCAGAGGAACTCGCTAGTAATCAAAAGATCAGAGGCCTCCCAAATGGAAACTATTTACACAAATAGCAATGCAAAAAACAACCACAACACATGCACACACAAAATCAGTGTGTCAACAAATTAGCCCATAGGGTGTAACAATTGTTGTCTCTTTCGGCTTTTCCCGGTTAGGGGTCGCCACAGTGGAACTCTGGTCCGCTAATGATTGGCAGTAGATTTTTACGTGTCGAGTTGCCGGCCCTGACACAACCTTCAACGAAGGTACGCCCATTCACGCACGTCTCCACACAGAAGACGTTCTAGCTGAGAATCGAACAGGACGTCTTACTGTGAGGTGACAATGCTACTGCAGCACCACCACTGCAGTCCCATAGGGTGTAACAGTACGAAGCCTAATTTATTGGTCATAGGTGACTCCATTGTGAGACATATGAATGTTCCCCTTACCAGGCTGAATAAAGGATATGGTTATGGTTAGCTGCCTGTCAGATGCCAGGATCCATCAAGTCACACAGCCACATGTACAGGTATGACTCCATCATAGTCCATATGGGGGTGAATGACTTGAGATGTACCTCACTGGACTCTATGAAGAGAGACAAGATGGAGCTGTCAGATTGTGTGTCACAGGCAGGTATAAGCCTAACCTTAAGCAGCATTCTACCTCATAAAGTATGATGCCATAATGCAAACAAAAATGGTCGCCTTACCAATTGGCTTCGCTTCTGGTGTCAAGTCCTAGGGGATCCAGTATGTGTCAGCCTGGGAAGACATGGTCAAGAGGCCACACTGCTTTGCCAGTGATGGTCTGCACCTGTTTCCTCTAGGCTTTTGGATACTGGCAAAGGTATTAGCCACCCCCGTCTTGTGCCTTTTTTTTTTGGCAGAATCCAAATAAACCTCCCATCATACCAAAATCCTCTCAAGATAAACTCAAGGTACTGCTGCATAATGCTAGGAGTCTAAACAAGAAACTACACTCCCTTAAAGCACTCCTGACTTTGGAAGATGCTGACATCTATGCAGTCACAGAGGTGTGGTTTAAAGGTGTGGAAAGTACCCCTGCAATGTAGGGCTACAATACCTGTCATACATTGACCACAAACTGAGTGCGAAAGAACCAGGGGAGGAGGTGTATCTATCTTCATTAACGTTAAGACATGTCAAACAGCATGAGTCTCTTTAACTACTCCATGTCCAATTAACTGTAGGCAAAGCCCCCTTCTACATCATAGCTAGCTATAGGTCTTCCATTATGAAACAGGAAAAGTGTACCACATATCTGGACTTACTGGAGTCACTTGCTGTACCGCCCAACACCTTACTCATGCGTGATTTTAATACTCCTACCATCAACTGGGAAATGCATATGACCACAAAAATGCTGGCTTAGAGGTTCTTGGACTTTGTCAGTGCAAATGCTCTGGAACAATTAGACAGCACACCCACAAGAAGCTCCAGTGTCCTGAACACAGCACTCATTAACATGGGAGAGCATTGTAAACCACCCGCCACCCATATGATGTCCTCCCTGGTGAGATTGGACCATAAATCTGTCTCATTTGATGTAATTATAAGACCAGATACCCCATCAAGCTCAAAAACAGTTATGAATTTTTCAAACACAAATTATCTCCTACTAAGTGATGGTATAAGAAGTTTCATAACCCCCTTGAATGCAGATAACACAGTTTAATATGCAGAGGTGTATACCAGTGCCATGTATAACCACTGAAGCAGTTGTATAGACGTGGCTGTACCTGAATGGATTAAAACCAAGTCTTGCCAAAATAACAGGCCACCCTGGTGGGCCCTTAGTATTGACAAGCTATACAACAAGATAAACTCATGTCCAAGAATAAGAGTGAACTTGCTCAACAGAGGAAAAAAATCATCTCTAGCCTAAACAAATTGGAGATCTTGTCAAGTCCTACAAAGGGAATTACAAAGCAAATATAACCTCCCTAACTAAGAATAATCTCAATGCATTATTTAACTTTGTCCAAAATCTAAAAGGGAATACCCAGCTATGCGCTGAACTGGCTGTGGATGGCACCACCCATACTCAACCAGAGGTAATAGCCAAGTTGCTAGCTGACAGATTTGGACCAAACTTCATGCCCTCTCCATACCTCTCAACCATGCCAAATTACTCCATTTTACCAAAGTTTGGGGTCCAAATGAAGGGGTGCCACAATTCCCAAGTGGCACCCCTTTGTTTCCGATTTTTTTTCTTTTCTTTTTTTAATTATTTTAAATATCGCGCTGGTGGAGCTGATGTCATCACGTACACGATGATGTCAGCTCCGTCAGGACTGTCAGCCAGTCGGAATTGAGCTCCTTGAGCTCACGTCATCATTTCTGGCTGCAAATACAAGTGGGAAACAGCAGCGTTTGGATTTCTAAGCAGCAGCATTTTGGATGTACCAAGAGCGGGAAACGGCAGCACTCAATGGATTTATTAGCAGCAGCAGCATTTTGCTCATTTTGGATTTATTTATCGAGAGCGGGCTGCAGCACTCATTTCATTCAGAAGGGGAATCTTTTGGATTTATTAGCAGCAGCAGCATCAAGTGAAGTGGATTATTGTTGGGGAAATCTTTGGACTCAAGTAAGGTGTGTGTGTGTGTCTGTCTGTGTGAAAATGCCCCCATGCAATACACTTGGTGGCTAGAGGTATTCAGACTCAAACCCTGTACCTTTGGTACAGGATAAAAAGAGCCTAAAGTCCCTAGCCACCACCATTTCTGAGCTTTACCTAGATTTTTTGTGCTAAGAGTTGAGAGCTAAGCCTATGGTGAGAAGTGAACAGAATTTGTATTCCCCCATTACTGGTTTTGTTGTTTGTCCAGTTTTTTGTGCTAAGAGTTGAGACCTATGTTGAGTGAGAAGTGAGAACTGAATTTGTATTCCCCCATTATTGGCTTTGTCCAGGTATTTTGTGCTAAGAAGTTGAGAGCTATGGTGAGAAGTGAGAACTGAATTCACTACATGATAGCCATTAAGTTTCAGTCCCCCTATTTTGTAGGGGACTGTTGATTTGCATAGTGGTATGTTGCTCTGACTGTAGTGCATAGGGTCCTGGGTTCAAGACTTGCCAGTGAAATGCATGGTGGTAACACAACATTTTATTCTAGCAACTTTCCAAAATTATACAAGCAATGTTTAAAATGTGTCCCTGGGAAGTCCCTAGCCACCACCACTTGGGAGCTTTGTCCAGGTTTTTTGTTCTAAGAGTTGAGAGCTATGGTGAGAAGTGAGAACTAAGTTTGTATTCCCCATTATTGGCATTCTTTGTCCAGGGTTTTTATGCTAAGAGGTTGAGAGCTATGGTGAGAAGTGACAACTGAATTCACTAAATGATAGCCATTATGTTTCAGTCTTCCTTTTTTTCAGGAAACTGCTGATTTGGCCTAGTGGTATGTTGCTCAGACTGTAATGCATAGGGTCCTGGGTTCAAGACTTGCCAGTGACATGCATGGTGATAACACATTTTATTCTAGCTTCTTTCCAAAATTGTACAAGCAATGTTTAAAATGTGGCCCTGGTTTTTGACCTTTTGCCCCACCTCCAAAAAAAAAACTGAAGTTGAAAGGAAGTGCGAGAAGCTGTTTAAGATGCCTATGGCTTACACTACTGTCATTCTGTTTATAGTGTGGGTGTGGAAGTAGACTTTTATGATGGAAATGTTCTTAATTGGGCAGTTTTGTCGTTATTGGTTCATGCATTTTGTTTCATTGCCTACAATACAGCCTACTGGAAAAATGTTCAAACAATAAATTTAAAATGCTCTCTTTCTAGCAAGTGTGCTGTATTATACAAGGAATATAATTTAATAAAGTCAGGAAGGTGTATCAAAGAAAAGAACACATGTATGTATGTTGTTTTGTGTGCAAGGGGGCAATGATTTGAAAGCAGCCCAAAGTTAATCTTTATCCACCACTGGCCAGATGCATTTTCTTTGGTTGTGGAATGTGGATTTCAATGCTATTTCAATGAATGTGAGTTTCAAGGTCAGAGAAGTTTTAATGCCAAGTCTATTTTCATTGTGAGACTGTATTGTTCTGTTTAGCAGATGTCTGTTAGTGTTTTGTGCATTGTTGTGCTGCAAAATGTAAAAATAAAATCCAAATAATCATTGTAGATGTAAAGCAGTATGCACACATTAATGTTTATGGTAAATGGGGAGAAATCACCAGGTAATGGGACATTGGAATGGCTACAGGGGACTCTGGTGTCCGGTGCCATATTTTGGTTGTCTGTTCTTCAGTTTGCGTTTGAAAGTTGGTATCCCACAATTCCACTGGAGTGGGTGGGGTTACACAATAATTTATGCAAATTAGATGTTAATCATCTTACAGATTTGTACCTATTTTTCAAGGGCCTTGTCCAGATTTTTGATGTTTCCAGGTTGAGAGGTATGCCCATCTCACCTCTGTCATACCCCAAATATACCTACCATCATTCCTCAGCCTATTATCTCAAGAGAGCAGGCCATCTTGCTGCTGTCTGAGATCAAAAACATCCCAGGTTGCCTTTTAAACAACCTAAACATGACCTAGCTGATCCACTTTGATCCCTGTTTAACCACAGCCTGCAAACTGGCTGTTTCTTCAGAGTGTTGGACAGCAACAGCAGTCTCTCTGCACAAAGGGGGACTATCCGGGAATTGTAGGCCCATAAGCTTGACTAGCTTCATCTGCAAGGCCATGGAAAGAATCATTATGGTCCTTATTAACAAGGACATAGATCATCTCCAGACTCTGAACCCAACCCAGTTTAGCTTCATTAAAGGTAGGTCATGCCTGTTAAGCATGGTTGATGACTTCGAGAAAGTCATCAAGACTCTGGATGAGGGAAAGACAATATATGCCACATATCTTGACTTACCCAAGGCATTTGACACAATCCTGCACTCGTATATTAGAGAAACTCTCCCAATTGGGAATTAACCCCTACATTACCAGATGGGTAGCCAACTGGCTCATCGACAGAACACATACTGTCAAAGTGGGTGACTTCACCTCTAGCAAAAGAACAGTCACCAGTGCTGTTCTGTGCTGGGCGCCTTACTTTTCAGAATTTATTTCTCAGACATCCAGGCAAATGTGGATGGCCTGTGGCTGACCAAGTTCACTGATGATTGCAAATTGGGAGCAGTCATTGAGTCCCCCAACAATGTTAATATACTACAGACAGGGTTACTGCAGACAAATGATTGGTGCCAAAGCCACGGATTAAAGCTAAATGCAAAAAAAACACATTATTATTCTCTTTGGGAAAGCTGACATCACTACTAATTACATTATAGACAGCACCCCCCAAGTTTAGACTCAGTGGTACATGATTTGGTTAACTCAGATTGATAGCAGTCTGACCTTTAACCACCACATATGTATCCACAGTAGTAAGGAAATCCTTTTATGTGGCGCACCTTATAAATAAAGGCATCACATCTAGATCTAAGGATGTTATAATTCCATTGTACTCTGCCCTCATCAGACCAGCAGTTGAGTACAATGCTCCTTTTTTCATGTACCTAACCAGACACCTGCAAAAATTGGAAAGACCACAGAGTTTCTCACCAAGAAATTACAGGGTACACAAAACAAGTGTTAAGCAGAAAGACTGAAAGCCATGTCACTGTATTCTGTCTCCTATAGTTTGCTCAGGGTGACCTGTGCATGGCTTACAGGGCAGTCTCTGACCCGGCCTTGATGGAAATGCTATAATTTCATAAATAAAAACTACACCAGGGTGTATGTTAACCTAACCTCTGATGTGAACAGGTCATGCTGGAGAGAGACATCTTCCAGAGACTGCCACTTCTCTGGAACAAACTTCCAATTCATGTGAAGCAGAGCTCTTCCCTGCCCCTTTTCAAATGTAATCTAGATCAATGGATGGGTGACTGCAGATTCACTCCTGGGGTGGTGCCCATGTCCCTCCTAGACAAAGGAAGCCAGTATTAACTACCATTAGACCCTTATCTCTCCAAACATCTCTTACCTAACTGCAGACAATTAGGGCAACTCAGGATAAATATGGCTAGGCTTGTAAGGGCTCTAGGGCCATTGACCTAGTAAATGAACCCCTCCTTGGTCTTGTACGCCTCTTTAGAGGCCTAGGAAGCAGGACTCTTCTGATGAAGAATTGTTAGCCTACTCCTCTCAGAATCCTTATCCTTTATAATATGGTTATGAAGCAGAGGAATCCATTATTCCAAATTCTTCCTTGGAAGAGCTTTCCTTTTGATCCTTTTTCTCAAATGGTGGACTTTTTTCAAATAAGACTGCACACAGGTTTCTGATGTCCAGAAAATATATTATGAACTCCTCCAGATGGAGTCTCCTAAGCCTTCTGTTATCCTTCCTGTTCTTGCTGCCTTGTTGGATACTTTTTCATCAGCTTCTAGAATCCTGTTAGCCCCCAGCTCTTAAAAAATACTGAAAAGTTTTGCAAGGTGCCTGATGATTGTAAATTTCTTTACAAATGTCCTTCTGTTGATCCCTCTGTTTCTGTTTTTTCAGACAAACTTTCCAAACTGTTAACTTCCACTAAGTTACTTCCTTCTGACAAAGACAGTAGGGCCATGGAAAGGTTAGGCAGAAAGGTGTACAGTGCTGCTACCCTGGCCTTTCAGGCTATTAACAGCCAGACCCATATGACCAGGTATGTTTTCGCTGTTCTCTCCCAGGCCTTTTCAGGTGGTTTCTGACCTCCCCAACTCTGAGGAGAAGGATTCAGCCCTCTCTTTGTTGGGTTCCTCTTCTCAAGAATCCCTTCACTCTATTGAATGTAGTTTTGATGCAGCTGATGCTTCTTTTAGAGCTGCTGCCTTTGATTCAGTGTTAAGATGTTATGTTTGGTTTCACCTCCAAACTTTGTCTGATGATGTTAAGGCTAAATTTAATGATTCCCCTGTTGACAACAAAAATCTCTCTGGTTCTGCTGCTAAGCTTTTTAAGTTTTTGTAAGAGAAAGGTAGGGCATTGCAGGGATTGAAATATGTTTTTGTTTTGTCTGTTCCCAGATTTCAGAGGAATTATCCCACCAAGCCTGCCTTTGTATGTAGACAGTCTTGCCCTTCTCCCAAAGGTAAAAAGTGTACTAGAAGAGGTTCTCTTGTACTAAGACTCCTACAGCTCAGAATCCTCCTTTTCCAGACAAACCAGGTTCTGTCTGACATTCTTCTTCCCTCCCCCCTAACTCAAGTTCCTTTATCTCTTCATCTTTCCCTGTTTCTTCACAGTTGGTTAAAGATCACTTAAGATTCTTTGGTTCTGTTAGGGGTATTACATGGTATGGAAATCCTTTCCTCCTTTGGACATTCCTCAACCTCCTCAGGAACAGCTGCTTTTTTTTTGGATGTCCTTCAGAGCGTTTTGTCTCAAGGCACCATCCAAGTATGTTGTACTCCTCAAAAGGGCAAAGGGTTTTATTCCAGAATGCATCTGGTTCCCAGGAAAGAAGGCACCTGGAGACCTATTCTGGATCTTTCTCAGCTCAACTCCTTTTCATAGGTTTCTTGCTTTCAAATGCTATCCCTTCAAACTCCATTTCCTCATTCTTTTACCCCAGGTTTTCCTAGTCTCTCTGGATCTCAAGGATGCTTTTCTCCATATTCCTATTCATTCCCATTTCAGGAAATGTTTGCATTTATCTGTTTTTTTCCTTGCATTTTCAGTCTTTAGTTTGCCCTTTGGCCTCTCTACTGTCCCAAGGGCCTTCAGCAAATGCCTCATTCCTGTGATTGCTTTTTGTTGGATGAGGAGAATACAAATCTTTTGTTATCTGGACATCCTGCTCATTCAGTCTTCCTTTCCAGAGACCTTACTTCAGCACTTTCATTACTCTGTGCCTCTTGCAGAGCATAGGGTTTACAGTAAATTTCCAAATATCCTTCCTGACTCCTTTACAGGATCATGATTTTCTTGGATGCAGGCTGCAGACAATTCCTTTTTGTCATCCCTGCCACCTCCAAGGCTTTAACTCCTATGGCCTTTTTTCATTCCCTTCTTCCTCTGGGCTCCATTACAGTCAGGGAGTTTCTAAGGATTCTGGGGTACATGTTTTCCACCAGTCCTTTGCTGCTTCTAGCTAGGTTGCATATGAGAAAGCTGCAGTAGTTCCTAAAGTCATTCTGGCTTCAGCATTCTCATCCTTTGGACTTTCTAATTCCTCTTCTTCCATGCCTCAAGCTTAGAGATTCAGTGGGTGGATTCATCAACTGTTTCTAAACACAGGGCTTCCTCTTCAGCCTCCAGTCCCCTCTCAGGAATTTTCTTCAGATGCTTCAGACTTCGGGTGGGGAGCTTCTTGTGGCCCTCTAAAAGTTCTGAGCCTTTGGTCTCTTTGTCAGAAGGAGGACCATATCAACATCAAAGAAATGAGAGGAGTTCTTGCTTTTCAGGCTTTCTATTCTCTATTCCTTCCAGGACCCCCCAAAATCTTTACAGACAATACCACAGTGATGTGGAACATCAGCAAGCAAAGGGGGGGGGGGCATGGTCTTACCTTTTCTGCAGACTAGCTCTTCAGGTTTGGGATCTGGCTGTCTAGGTATCAGGTGACTCTTCAAGCTGTTTATATTCTTTCAGAACAAAACATTGTGGCAGACTCCACACTCCAGAGAACTCAACCTCGTTACCGCAATCAACAGAACAAGCTGGAGGGACAGGTTCATAACCCAGAGACTGCCCATGCTATGGAATAGACTTCCTATACATGTCAAGCGGAGCACCTCACTGCCCTCTTCAAGAGAAATCTTGATGAGTGGATGGGAAATAGAAAATTCACCCCGGAGATCACTCCAGTGGTTCTGCTAGACAGAGGCACTGGGAACTAAGGTCGAGTGGCACGATGCCAGGGTAATCTTTTGGGCTAGGCTTGTAAAGGCTCTAGGGCCATTAGCGTAGTACACACCTATGAACCTATGATGCTGAGCAGGTCTGGAACACAGATTCATGAATGGGTGCTTCATAGAGATGTGTTTCGGGACATCGTCCACCTCTAAACAGACATCTTCTTTTTTGCTCCAAAGTCCCATGTTGTCTGGCTTGGAAGATAGACACCCTCTATTTTTCTTGGAATGGGATGTTACTTTATGCTTTCCCTCCCCTTCCTCTCATACCGAGGTTCAGGCTAGAACAAGACACTCCCAAAATCTTGTTGGTGATGCCCTTTTGGCTCAGACAGCATTGGTTCCTTGTTCTTCTGCACTTAGCAAGGGCAGTTACCTCACAGGGTGGACCTACTCACACAAGACAAGGGGTCATCCATCCCCACTTGTCCATTCTTCAACTGACACTGTGGTTGATAGGGTTTTGATCCGTTTTAGTCACCGTTTTTTCTGAGGGCGTGCTTCAGGTTCTCCAGGAGGCCAGGAAATCCATTACCAGGAAATCTTATTTGTCTTGCTAACCTGGATTCACTTTCTGTGGAATTTCCTTTGGTTCTCTGTCATTTGTGTTAATTGCTCCATGCTGTGTTGGCATACCCTTTCGTTAAAGCCCAACTTTCAGATATTTCTGCTTGTCTGCCTTTGACTCCTCCTTTGGCTTCTAGATTTTAGGCTATACAATTCCTTAAAGGTGTGCTTCATGTTGGACCTCCCAGGAAGACTATTCTTCCTTTCAGGGACATTAATTTTGTTTTTGAAAAATTGACACGGGCTACCTTTGAGCCTGCAGCTTCAGGTTCAGCTTCCTTATGGCACTCTACTTAGAAAACTGTTCTTTTGGCCTTCACGTCAGCTAGAAGGGTGTCTGAGCTTCAGGCCCTTATGGTAGGCTCTCCTTTTTTAATTTTTCATAAGGACAGAGTATATCTTCATACTAATCCTTCTTTATGCCCAAGGTGGTTAATGAGTTCTCTTCAGTTGGTTCATTTTCCCACTTTTTTCTCCTTTTCCGCCGTCTGCTAGTGAGGAGGCTCTTCACACCTTGGATTTGCATAGACAACTTGTATATTCTTTAGATAAAACCAAAGCCATTTGTAAATCTGAGAAACTTTGTTTCTTTTCATCCTAGGTCTTTAGGTTTGGCTGTTTAAGCATGCAGTTTCTTACTGGATCTCTTAAGGCCATTTCCTTTTGTCACTCTTTCCATGGGAAAAGCATTTCTACTTCTATTAAGGCTCAGTCTACCAGGGCTGTGGCTTCTTGTGTTTTTTTTCAAAGAATTGGTTACCAATTCCATCCTTGAAGCAGATGCTTGGACTTCTGTGCATACTTGTACCAAACATTATAAGGTAGATATGGTTTCCAGAGCTGGGTCCGGATTTCTCAGGGCTATCCTGCATGGCTTTTTTTTTTCTAACCTGTATTCACTTGTGACATAGGCAAATTTACATTCATATAAAAGTAATCAAACTGTATTAACATAGCAAACATTATACTTCACATATATTGCTATATATCATATAACCTAAGCAATGCTACATAAATTATTTAATTCCTGTCTTTTTTTAAACAAAAAACATGTTTATTAAACCATAATTTACTACATAGGCAGTCATGCATTTATGTAAATGAAAACAAATCACACTGACAAAGTCCTAGTCGTAAACATTTTACATCACAACAGATACTCTCACACTCCCAGTTGCAAACATTATAAATCGCTTATAATCGACCCAATCTTACTCACTGAAACATTACATAGCTCATTTAAGTCCTCCCGCCTTACCTCATTCCTCCCTTGTATATATTGTTCACACAATTCCCATTTTTTCCTTTGTAGTTTGCACCTGCCTTTTTTTATAGATCTCATTCCAATTGTTTTCGCTCTCTTACTATACGCACTACTTCCAGTATAGTTGATTTAGATTTTGATTTCCATTTTCTAGTAATTGCTTTTTTGACAACCTCCGTTATTAGACACAGCAAGGCCTTACCATGTCTAGGCAATTCAGATTCTGTATCATATCTTAGAAAAATCATCTCCCTCATCAACCAGCATCTCTGACAGTGCATCTCGCAGGGAATCCTTGAAGTCCGCCAAATCATCAAAATCCCAGAAAATATGTTCCGAAATACCTTTCTTCCCTTTCACACCACCAACACTTACTGTCTGCCTGAGGAAAAACTCTCTGGAGTCTACTTGGGGTATAAAAATATTTATGTAAACATTTCCAGGCAAAGATCCTGAATCTTCTAGATTTTGTTTCATATTTGGGAGACATACATATATCCTCCCAGTGTTTCTTCATGAATTGCTTATCCAGTCTCTCTTCCCAGTCCTTTCTAACCACTTCTGATTGATTCTTATAGTTATCATGTGATATTTTATATGCTGTACTAATTTTAATGACAGTTTCTGTTATAGATTCTATTAGAAACTCTACCAGTGCTGGTCTTTTGTTTAGAAACCCCCCCTTTTTCTTTTTTGGTGCCTATACTCTGATATCAGTCTCTGATAAGGGAAGGCAATCTCTAACCTGCAGTCCAAATAAATTCTTGGCATCCTCCTATTCTATCATCTTTCCCTCTTCAGTTATTTGCTCCCAATACCTTGGTTTCTTTGTCAGTTTTCTCCAATAAATTCCGGCCCCCTCTTGCCTATTGTCTGTATCCCTAATTGCAGTCATCCCTATCGGCAGAATCTCCTTTCTCCATCCCCATGTTGGTTTAGTTCTTAGAACACTTTCTGCTACTTTATGGATATAATATTCTGCATGATTATTGTTATTCTCCTTAAAGGCCTGCATCCAAAATCCCCATCTCTTCTTGTTTCTTGAGCTTCCCCCATGTTTCATCTTCATCCCTTTCCACTTTGAATTATAGTTTTCTGCTTGTGCTATGTATAGGAGTCTTAGCTGTGTAGCTCTGAAATACCCGTTCAGATTGAGTAATCCCAATCCGCCCTGTTGTTCTGGAAGAATCAGTTTATCCTACTTGACTCTTGCTGTCATCCCCTCCCAGATAGTCCTTCAGCTCTTTATTTATTGCTACCAACTTCTCCTCTGGTTGATAAAAGTATGCCTGACCTGTGTATAAGACTAAAGGAACTAAAAACATTTTAACTGTTTGTATCTCACTATTCATATCCATATAACAAAGCTTCCATTTTCTCAGTTTTTGTATTATCTTTTATTTAGTCTCTTCCCACATATCCTTAGTTGCCACACTAGAATCATTTTTAATCCATACTCCTAAATATTTCATTTTATCATGTCCCCATAAATATGGGTATTCCTGGACCAGTTCATGTGTGGGTACATAATTTACCGCTATTCCCTTTATTTTAGCTTCATTCATTTTGCATCCTGAAAAGATTTGTAACTGTCTCAAAATGTTCCACAACACTGTAATGTCTTTTTCTTTTTCTTTTCTGGTACAAAATAATATCATTTGCAAATAATGCCAGATTTTTTTGACTATTATACCAGTTATGTCCTTAAATTTCTGCGTTCCTTGTTTTCTTTGCCAGTGTTTTTAAATATAATGCAAATAAAAGGGAAAGAGGACACCCTTGCCTGGTTCCTCTGCTCAAGCAGAAATCATCAGAGAGGACACCACCCACTTTAATTTTCACCTCCGATCCCTCATATATTCTCCTAATCCACCTTCAGGAAATGCAAATGCTTCTATTGCCCTGCTCATAAAGTCCCAGGTTACTCTGTCAGATGCTTTCTCTGCATCAAAACCCACCAACAATGATATTTTCTTACATTCTGCTTCCCTCTGAATAATCAGTATTCTGTTAATGCTGTCAAATGTTTGCCTCCCCTCCACAAAACCACATTGATCCATATTTATCAGTTTTGGCGGTACTTTTGCCATTCTTTTAGCAATTTTAGGCATGAACACTTTATAGTGATGGTTCAGTATTGAAATGGGCCTGTATGAAGCTGGATCTGATGGCTCTTTACCCTCCTTGGGTATTATTACAGCTACCACTGCTTTCTTCTAGGACTGTGGTGGTACTTCTCCTCTTAAGATAGAGTTAAACAAAACCTTCCAGATCTTTATCATTTTTTTCCTCCTAGCTTCCAAACTTCCACAGGAATACCATCTAATTCTGGGGACTTTCCTGTAGATTGGTTATACATTAGTTTTTATCTCATCTCCTCCTATCATAACTGTTAGTAATTGAACCTCATCTGCCTCTAACCGTGGCGTATTTAATTCTTCCATAAGCATTTCCATGTGTATCTTTTCCTGATTTTCATATTTTTCTGCTTTATAGAGACTCTCTTAGAATTAAATATTTCTAATACCTCTACAGGATATCTTTTTGCCTTCTTTGTTATAGGCTCCCTATGTTTGGCGACAGCTCTTGCTACTCTCTATTGCCTGAGTATCCTGCATGGTTTTCTTGAGGGCTCTGCTGGACTTTCGTCCTTCCCAAGTTTCCTCTTGAGTGTTTGTACTCTGCTTAGTCTAAGAAATACTGCAACAGTGATATGGAGAGACATAGTACAGCTGTGTATAATCTTAACATAACAGGAGATGTCTTTCCCTTCACTTTTGCAGTATTCGCTCCCTCTCTCCTCCCCCTTTTTCTGTTTTTCTTCTGGATGCAAATGTTCCACCTTTTCTCCTTGGACTGTTCCCTCCACCTGGGGCTTTTCAGTTCTGAAGAAGGTCCGTCTTTATGCCACCTTTATGTCCAGTGCCATTAACGGGGAAACATACATGTAATGTTTCGACATGCTAGTAATCCTAAGGCTTTGGATTACTGGCTTGACAATCGGGCTTCCCTTGGCAGAGGATCCTTAGTGTAAGGAATACTGCAGCAGTGAAGGGAAGGACATCTACTGATATAATAAGATTTTACACAGCTATACTTTTTCTGAGGAGGTAAAGTCTATGATTTTAAACCTTACTTTAGACAAGGAGAGGTTTGTTTCTCCATGCTGTTGTTCAGGTTCTCAAACAGAAATTAATTTGGGGCATTAAGACGATTTTTCAACCCCCAAATTGTAAATGTAACAAACCCTCTGTTTTATTTTTTTAGACAAAATAATCAATCTCAGCCATCTTGTGGCAAACAGGGAAGCAAAAAAGAGATGATGGAAGGCGAACACACAAAAAAATAAATAAATAAAATAAAAAAAAATCAGGAATCCTTTCAGAAAAAGGGAGACTACGCCTATCTTCAGAGTGACTGTCCCAGCATTCCTTCCTCCTCTTCCATCCCTATAAGCCTAAATTCTGTCCCTTATAATGGGTCTTAAGTCTTTTCCTTTGGTAACAGATTGTTTCAGACTCTTGGGTACTAATACTGGTTCAGGAGAGTTGCAGTTTTTTTCTTCAGGCTCTTCAAAACATGCTTACCCTAGGAGTCATACTTCCAGTGCCTTTAGATCAAAAGGAGGAAGGCTTCTACTCCAGAATATTTTTGGTTTTAAAGAATGAGCTTTCTTGGAAACCAGTTCTCATAACTCTCAACCTTCTATCTCCAAAATGAGGAACACTAGCCCTCATAATGTGGAACAAATGGGCAAAATGTGGAACACATACTAATGGCTTACTAACAATTTCAACTAGGAATGCCATAGGATAGTTAAAATATGCTGTTTTTACTTATAAAGAAGATCTTTTAATGAATTAATATGATTAATTTCTTTTTACTATGGATTTCACTTAAATAAATTCCTAACACTGAATGTGTGACAGTGTCTTTCAGTGTGGAACTTTGAGGAATAAATTTACCCAGGGGATCTCGTCAGTCACCCTGCTATACAGGGGTCCATGGAAGTAATTATTGTGGGAAGAAATAGCCGGGGAATTGTTATGGCTAGGCTTGTATAGGCCCTAGGGCCGATAGCCTAGTACCAACCTATGAACTTTTTAAGACCCCAAATGAGGTGCGTTCCTCATAATGAGGTACACTTGAGAGGTGTGCCAGTTCTAGATCTTTCCTTTCTAAAAATTCAAAGTTTTGCTCTTTCAGGGTCTGTTACCAGACATTCCTCTTCTAATTTTTATGGTAACATTAGGCCTAAAAGATGCTTATTACATTCTCATAGCCACTGGCTATAGAGATTTTCTCAAATTCTGTGTATGGGTCACATTATCTGCATTACCGTTTGAATAATCTACGGCTCCTAAGGTATTAAGAAAATGCATAGCTTAATGGATAGCTCATTGAAGACTGCAAAATATTCACATTTTTCCTCATTTAGACAACTTGCTGATCTATGCAGAGTCTTTTGCCAGATGTCAAGAGTCTGTAACATTGTTTTCTTCACTTATTTATACATTTCCTTGACTCTTTCACACAGAATTGTGCTTTTGGACTGCCTTCTAGATATATGTATATCTTCAAAGCATTCCTAACACAGGTAAAGGCAAATTTGTCTCTGAAAATTTCCTGGTCATTTTCAATCAAGTCTGAGACTTCAGCCAGAGAATATCGTAGGATTCTAGGGTTCATGGCTTGTATAATTCTCATGATTCCATTTGCTAGGTTATACATGAGAAAAATTAAATGTTTAAAAAGTGTTGACTCAACATTCTCATCCCGTGGGATTTTCAGATTCCAGTTTTAGGCTTTATCAAGAAAGAACTGTCATTAGTGTAAGTAATAAGATCCTTTAGTTTTTGCTTGTTGAGCTGTATAACTTTCTATCCCTTCCACTGATATTCAGAGTCATTCTGAAGATTCAGAACGACTCTCCAGAAATTATTGTGGTCACTTTTTTTAGACCAGGCAGCATTACTTCTTCCTTATAGTATTGGCAAGAGGCAGTTGTCGCAAACTTCTTCACAGACTGGTTGTACTCCCACAAGACAGGGTGAGTTTGATACACCCTAATCTCAAATAACTTCAACTGACTGCTTGGACAATTTAGTTCTAATACCTTTTAGGCAACTTTTTCATGAGGATGTGCAGCAGCAGGTATTGAGAGAGGCAAAAAGTCCTGCTACTAGGAATTCTTGCTTTAACCAGTGAAAAGGCATTCCTAGTTAGTGCCTCAACAATAACTAGGGCCCTATCTGGTATTATTACATCTCATTCTCTAACATCTGTGTGAATTACTGTATCTGTTTAGTCCTTTGTCAAGGGCTGTTTGTCAGCCATTTCAACATCTCTACCTGTGTAGCCTTTTATTCATTTCAGACTTTGCTCAAGCTGTTCTACAAAGATGTTTTTCTGTTGATATGTAAGGTCACCTATTATTCAATGGAGTCTTAGTTGGGATTCTTATTTTTTGATGGGGAAGCTATTTCTGTCTACATTTGAACCAAACATTGTCTGTTTTTGATTCTTTTTTTTTTTTTGATAGACAGATTTATTGCTCTGATGTCTGTAATTGTGTGTCTGGGTTGCAACTACTCATGGTTGGTAAACCCTTTTTCATTTCCATGCATGTAGAATTCTCTCTCAAAAAAATCCCACATGTATGCCTGTATAACTTTGCGTGTACCTTGAATCTTGCCATCTGTTTCCCTTATTTCCTTCAGAATTTGAATGACATGGAGAATAGATTCTATACTCTGGTCATACGTATGTAACTCAAATATTATCTAGTCAGTAAGGAGCCCTTTAGGAAAGCTATATAGCTGTGGAATTCCTAATATGGGACTTGAAAAAGACAACCTATGGAACTCCATTTGGTTGTTTCTTATTGCATCCTTTTTGATATTGCCACCATGGTAAAACTTTCCAGGCAGGATTAAGGCACATTCTAATACAACCTTGTTTTTTTGATGGCATATTGCAAAGGGGTAGACTTAGGAGCATTCTAGTGGCAATTACATGGTCTTGTATGCATACTTTTACAAAGCTTTCCATGCAGGTTTCCTTTTCCAGGTCCGGGACTGGCTTTGCTAGGACCATTCTCCAGAGGCATCTTGACCCTTTTATCCTTTCTCCTCCTGGGTTAGATGCGCTTTGATAATCAATCCAGTCAGCCAAAGGCTATTTAACAGTGAGAATGAAGAACATAATACAGTTGTGTAAATTGTACTTATCATAATGGTAGATGTTGTAACGTATCACCCGGTGCAGTAACCACCCCCCCTTCTATTGTATAAAGTTAGTTGTTGGGATAAAATGTTATATGTTTATATCTTTTTGGAGTTTCAGAATGACTAAGCTTTCTCTTTGTTTTAGCATTAAATTCCTGAAGCTGTTTACACTGCCTGCTGATTTTCCAGTCAGCAGTCAGAATGTAGGTGTGGGAGGGAGCTAGAGGTATTTGAAGACTGGTTGGTTCTTGTATTCTGGACAGGATACCACCCAAATAGGGTCTATATTAAAAGAATGAAAGATCAAAATTGCGAACGCTGTGTAGCGTGAATATGCCAGACCTCGAACTCCTTATTGTGGGGGGCTGCCCCCCCCCCCCACTAAATATATATTCCAACTCTGAAAGCGCACTACAGTGAGGAAAGGGCAAATAATCCGATCTTCACTGTACTCCGATCTCACAAAAAGCACTTCAAGGTCCGGCATTTTTGCTGTTTAGAGTGTTCGCGATTTTGATCTTTCGTTCTTCTAATATAAACCCACCAAAATAGCCTAAGGCTATGGCAGTAGTGAGGAAGTCAAACATCTGCTAGTAATGTAAGTCCACATTATCCAACTCTGCTTTATGAATTATGAACTATTCAGTGTGTTAGGTAGTCTGCAATAGTTCAGTAATATTGTAGACTTAGATATTATTGATGGAAAACATGAAGTAGTACAGGTTTGGGGATCATGGCCATACTCTGTAGTTTGCTTGCAAGGCAATTAAGATGTTAGCATTTCTTTGTCCACTTTTATAGAAATGCAGTGCATTTTGTAATTTAATACTGTCATAACAGTGCAAGTCAGAGATAATGGGGGGGGGGGGGTGACAACACTGTGAAAGGTGGTGCTGGAAGTAACCAAATCCACCATCAGTGTGTGAATGAAATGCACATCTTTGAGTATGATATAGTATGAATAATGAGAAAAGTGAAATAATTCAGTAAGTTACTGTGGCTTGCAATTTTTCTATACCAGAGTAAGCCACATCTTACTAAGAAGAAATGTGGCAGTGCTTAGAGCTGAAAGGTCATATAATTACATGAAAAATAAGAGTAAAATTCTTGCAAGTTATGAATATTAAAAGTTATTTATGTAGTATATTGTGTCACTAGACAGCATTTGTGTGTTTCAGTTAATGATTAGAAAGCTGAGGCTTGGTAGAGATTGAATAGTATTCCAGGAAACAGGACATGATAGTGTATGAAACTACCACTGATATTCGCCCCCTAACTGGAATGAGTCCAGCGATACTACAGATGAATTATATGCTATATTATGGACTTTTTCCTAATTTTCTTATTTCTGGAAAGATTTCAGAAACCAGGTACTGTAAAAGGAGGTGAAGAGCATCACGTGAAAACTAACCCAGCATAGGAAAAGAAATGCTGGTAACAGTAGGGCTCTAGCTTGTATAGTTGCTGATGTATTTTTAAGTTATTTGCAGAATTTTACATAAAATGTTGGTTTGACTCCATAAACTGTGATTTACAGAATTCATTTCAACATGTGGACTGTCATGAATGTGCATTGTTTAGTTTAGTGTACTTTGTGACAAGCAACTTTGCTGTTAGTACTTTGAGTCATGATCACAGAGATATTAATATATTTTTTAAAGAATAAACTTATAACTTGATTTTGTCACTGAAAAACATTTATATCCTCCACTAAAGGAATGGAGGACCGGTTTAATTTGTCAAACAGCTGCAAAGCTAAGAAATTAAGAAAGGAGACCAGGGTGTCTGCACCAGTTATAGGGGATAGCACAGTGCACAGCTTCACTGGAAAAACCTGTGCCGGAGTTGTGTAGAGGTTACTCTTGCTCATATTCCCATATGTGATAAAGGTAAAACATGACAGATTTCATCGTCAGGATGGGTGGGTGGGGTTATGTCTTCTGGCTGGCCTGCAAATGCTTGGAAATTGTCCAGTGCAAGGAGGACCTGTGGTAAATAAAAGGGCAAAGTGCCAGCAAATGGTAGTTCAAGCAGGTAAACTCTGAGACCAGATGAACATACAAAGTATGAAATATATTAAGTGACTCAAAGAGAACACAGTAGTATAAGTAATCTAGTTTTAATAGCACCAGATTGAAAATATGACGGGTTCATTAGCTATAAATACTGAAATCCATTTATATTCATCATTTTCTGCCTTAGTATAAAGAGAAGGTAATATATCCACTATCATTTATTACCTCAAGCAATGAAAATCTAAAGAAATTTTCTCCTTTATCAAGGACATGTTTATATAGTTGTAGCACTCCACTTTAATACAACTGTTAACAAAAGAGAGTGCTAAAGAATAGGTTGACTACCATAAATCTTCAATATAATCTTTTATTTATTAAAAATAAAAATAATAAGTAAAAGATTGTATTGGAAGATTTCTGGTTGTCAACCCATTCTTTATCACTCTTGCAGTTAATACATGTTTATATAGTGCATTAGTGGGTAATTTACATTTTATGTCAGACAAGTCTTCACCATGCATCCACATACATTAAATGTCTATTATTTAAGAACCCCTGCTAATTGTGAAATGTAGTGTGTATTGCTATATGTTAAACAGTTACTCCCTTCTGTATTGTTAAATGTAATAGAAAATTAAAAGAAAGTATTGGTGAGCACTTACTTATCTGACATAAAAAATAAAATGCCCACTAATGTACTATATAAACAGATGATCAACCTCCACGGTTAAATGGTGGCTATAGTATAAAGCCTTTGCTAAAGATACATACTTGAAGGTGACTGTTCCTTTGCATTTTTGAATGATATGATTTAATTGTGTAATCTAGAGAGGTTATTTAAATTGTTACCACATTCTCTGACTTGAAAAGGCATTTTATGGGAAAATTTGTAAGCTTGTCATATTTTTAATTTGCTTCTACTAAAACTAGATTGTTTTATACCACTATTTTCTCCTTTTTGAGCAGCTTTAGGACTTTGATACTTTGTTGGAAAGTTCTGATTTCCCTTCCCCTGGCTTACACCTTTATCACCATGACACACAGCAGGATAAGAGGAAGGAAAATGAGGTAAAAATGCTGCTAAATAGAAAATATTTAGTCTTAATTGTGTATAAACACAGATTGCTAAAATGTTTCTTATAATAAGCGAGTATTAAAAAAATGAATACAAAAGAAAAACTAGAACAATGAGTAAAAACAAAGTAGTTCTAGTCTAATTGCTATATTTCATGCAGTGTAAGATGACTTTAAGTATGCTTTTGTTTTTAAACTTACAGATGTTTTTCAGGTGTTAGATATTGTTCACACTTTATTACCCTGATGAAAATATGGCTTTTGGAGGCACTCAAAAGTGCTGTAGTTTGTAATCTGGCTTACTTATTGTAAAATCCTGGAAGTATGATGTTACATTGCTGCCTTTATGGCCTGCTGCTGTTCTGCAGAGTATTACCTTAGAGGTTATGTTTAGGACAATTTATAATTTAAGAATTTGTATGAAATTCTCACTGAGGACACATCTCTGTCCAGTGGAGTAGTATTCCTGTTGTTTTGCTTAGTGCTTTATGGAACTGTTTGCTCTAATTTACTGAACTGTTTACTCTCCTAATATTGTTGTGGTGCCCTTCTGGTGATGACTGTCTCCACAGAGATTCCCAGAAGGATTGGATCAATTTAGATGGCTTTAAGTGCTGAATATGCTTCTGAGCATTGTAGCATGTGTACTAATCCATTGCTTATTGATTTGCTCATGACTGTCTGTTTATTGCATTTATACTTTAGGAAACTGGCATCATATTTTTCTGTACTGTGATATTTCATTGCATATGATACCTCTAAATGAACCAGCATGTTTTGCAGCTGGTTGGTCTGATTGCTGAAAAAGCAGGCCCTGTTGGGTTTCCTTGTTTTATGTATATCAATTGCCACTCTATCTTTGCTATATTTTATTTGTTCAGTTTTGTAGTTTTCACACCTCTTCCCCATGCAAGTGTATCATTACTGGAGCAATTTTCCAGCTATAATTAACCCTCAGGTTCTTCTGTTAATGACACTGAAACTAGGACTTGTTGCATTTAGTGCCTGATGTTTGCTGCAGATGCAAGTATTGCAAGGTGCATTCAGTCATCTGACTGTCAAGAAATTTCACTAGTAATGTGTTTAAATGAATGTATTTGATGGGCAACATGAAGTCGGACAGGTTAGCAGCGGATCACATGTATACTTTCTGTTTGTAGTTGGTTTGCAGGGTAATTAAGATATTAGCATTTCTTTGTCCACTTTTATAGAAATGCAGTGTATTTTGTAATTTAATACCATCATAACATTGAAAGATAGAGGCTTTTGGCAGTTTCCATACCAATTTATTTTTTCAAAGCTCACATTTACCTTCAGCATGTGTGCTGACTTCCTTCTATAATTTAACAGCCTTTTGACAAGACTCAGTAATGGATTTATTTAATATTTTCTTTTGGAGCCAAACTTATTTCTTTTGTGGTGTTCTACTTCTGCATTTTTCTCTTTACTATGGGGTCTGTTTACTTTTAATAATGTATTGGGTTAAACTTTTTACCTCTCAACCTTTATGGGTCTTTAAACTGGAGAAAATGTTTACCATTAATTATTTCATGAAGCCTACTGGGCTCTTTGGCTAAAGGAAGTAACATTTTACCCAAGAGGGACTGTATTTCTGCCTATGTCAGTTGGCATTCCCTTGTCTCAATTTATACGCATCATTTCATTTTTCTGCCTACTAGTTGTGTTACATTTGCAAATACATTATGCAGTGTAATCACGTTTTCTGACTCTGTTAATCCCTTATCTTTACATTTTGTGGTATTGGCAGATTTCATGGGTTTGGTGTTAGCACAGTGACAGAAAGCAGATTCTGTACTTAATAGTTAACCATTCAACTTTGTCATACTCCGTTGGTATACTGGCAGACACATACTGTATAATAGACTGCTGACTAGTATTAACACTTGCTCAGATATTTTAGTACTGTCTAACTGTACAGTGCCTGACTGTATATCCTTTTCTAGAACATTTTAAACAAATTGTTCGAAATGATATTTTTTTTTCCTGGTTACAGCTACAAAAGCATACTTGGGGTAAAGGCTTATAACTAGCCCTTTTTACATGCAAGTGTGACTTACATTCTCAATTTCATTTAGTAGCAAGTGATGTACTGCAACAATTAGTTGGTCAGACTGTGTATCACTCTAGGCTACCCACTTCAGCTTACAAGGGAGAGCCCTCTTCATACCTGTCAACCTCTCAGCACAAGAAATCTGGACAAAGGCAGAAATAATGGGGGAAGACAGGCCCAAAAATAGGGACAGATTTAAGTATTGCTCCTATAAATTTAGAAAGTTGCTAGAATGAGATTTTGAATTACTATATGTTTTCTGAAAGATATGAAGTCTAAAACTCGGTTGTATGTCATTTAGTGACTTCAGTCCTCGGTGATTTGCCAGAAACCTGCAAATTTTATGAGGATCAGACCAAAAATAGGAGGCAAAAATCTGGACATTCTGTGAAAATCTGGACAGTGGAGGGGTATGGGCCTCTTGATTTTTTTCTACTACCAGAGTTACCAAAATTTTATTTATATTATTTACGAGATTCTAGCCACCATTTCAAAGTTTGCAGAAAATATGCCACTAGACTTCCGCTAGTTTGTCCATACAAATGTTTTTATTAAATCTACAGGACTGCACTTCAGGTAAACTCCGTGTCCTTTTGAAACGCACTTTTTTCTCGATTTTTTTTGGTAGTTGTGTGCATTAGTCCTCCTCAACCCTATAGGTTTTCAGGGCTTCTCAGATAGGGAAAGCTGGCCCTGGCCAGGTTACTTCACCTATCAACATAAATTTAAAAGCAACTTAAGTTTCCACATTGTCCTTCAATCCAAGCTGGATGGTTAACAGCAATTTAACCAGGATAGAAATCTTCTACTTGAGGTGTAGGAGATGGTGGTGATTGGCACCATATCTGTCTTATAGAATCTCTTGAAGCTGGACCAGTTATCGACCAGAGACTGCACCTCTCATGTGAAGACAGACTGGATGTTGGTCATTTGCTGCATATCTCTCATGCAGGGCATTGTTAGCTTTGTGAAACTGTAGTGTAAGTCACTAAATTTAATTGGAATTTACCAAAGGTTCAATGAGTTTGTCAATTTTCCACAAGAAATCAGTATCCAATCTGCACAAGAGTTTGGTGTGTCTCACAGAGCCAGCTCATTAAAAGAGAGCAAGTTTTTTTTACAATTTGCTACTCTGCAGGCTTCTAATGGGATGTATGACTCAAGGATGTTAACAGATTTTAGGAAAATCTGAAATATAGAAAAAAGTTAAAGGTTTTACCTGCTAACAACACAAGTGCACTATGTAGGGTGGTCTGTGCTAAGCAAATCAGTCACTGGTGTCAGCTTTGTGCTTACAAATCTTATTTATTGATAAGTGAAGATAAAAAATGCAATTCCTATCAAACAAATCTGTCTGTAGTCCATCATAAATTCACATTTGAGGCAGTTTTTTTCACATTACAGGCAACTAAGGACCCATCCTAACCTACCAGCTGTAACATCACCCTATAAGTGTACCCCTGTGCTCTACCAAGAAAAGAAAGAAGAGAGTATGTGTTGCCCTCATACTGACTTTAAAACTAATTTGTAGGTTGCTTATTTCCTTGTTGTTGTTAATTACAAGCTTCTCTGCCTGGTCACCCAGCAGCCATACCCCCCCCCTGTATCCTGTAGTCAAAGTATAGTCCCTCTCTTGCATTAACATTACCTCCCCTAGCCAGATAGATCGTCTTTCTAGCCCTAGTCTAGCCTTCCCCAGAAACTACCTCTGCTGTAATTAATTTGACTGTCCACTAGGTGGCACCCTTTCCCTATCTTTTTTAATATCCCTCCATCCCAGAAAATACTCATACTACTGTTTGCTGTCTGTACCCTTCCTACTATCGTCCTTTCACACAACCCTGTTCTGCTTTAATTACCCACTTTCCACCTTTATATTTTCCCATTCTATTTCTTATTCAATGTATACCAATCTCAAATTAACTTACCTCTAACAGTCAGCATTCCACTGATTGTTCACCTTGGCTGTTTCACTCACTTGTCTCTACCCACTCCGTTCGCCCTGCGAGCTCACTCCGCTCCCCTCCCTGCCGCCAATCCCCACCCGCCCCCAGTGGTCCTACATTTATTTCTGTTAACCACACCCCCATCACATCTGCTCCAATCTATAAACACACCTTATTACTACTTCCCACCCTTCTTGACAGATTACCTCACCTGGCCATATTACATTACCTCCCTGCCATTCTTGTAACAACTTCCTAGCTGTTAATACTAGCTATCCCCTTTTTATTCCACATCTTATACTAAGATAATGGCTAAATTATCCATTCCATATCAAACAAAATTTTTAATCCTGGCCTCTCTTACCTCCTCTAACTATTACCTATCTATTAACCTCCTATGGACAACCAGTATACCCCAACCTTCTTTTCCCCTCCAAATTCACTTCCACACCACTACTAGCTATCTCCCAAACCCACATCAACATCACAACTAGACCCTGCTACTTACAAGCCAAATATCATAGATTGGGCCATATAAAGTACATCAATCTACATATTAGAAAATCACTTTACTATTTTTGTAAATTTCACAACCCTATATATAGAATATACCTCCACGCCCTGCTAGATGGGGACATTCATCCTAACCCTGGCCCAAACAATACTCCAGCCACTGAACAAGGCAACTTTAACATTACTAGTACACAAGCCCCAATTAAACCTTCTAACTCACTTTGTATAGCACATCTTAGCATACGTAGCATTAACAACAAAATTGCCCACCTCCACGCCCTCTTAGATATCCACCTATTTGACATCCTATGTTTATCTGAAACATGGCTAAAACCTACAATTAATGACAATTAAGTCACCCCACCTGGTTACAGTATCCTCAGATTAGACTGTACAAACAAAAAGAGAGGGGGGGTAGCAATCCTTTATAAAACAAAGCTACAAGTTGCCACTGCAAACCTTAATCCACCTGTCAACGCATGTAAATCCATATACATTGCTTGTATCTACCTTCTCCCTGGAAATAACATTAATACCCTTGAAAATATTCTAAACTGGCTGTCTATTAATCTTCCACAAGAAACTTTAGTCCTTGGAGACTTTAATATTAACTGGAAGTCCTGGAGTACTTTACATCCTCCCACCCATATTAACCTATATGGCTTCTCACAAGCTATTACCTCCCCAACAAGGATCAATAAAACCAATAACAAAGAAAGCACCTTAGATTGGATTCTTACTAATTCTCCTCTTCAAACATACAAAGTAGGAACCCTCCCTGATGATCTAAGTAACAACTCACTAACATACATCATCAGACACAAAACCAACATAACGTACCCAAATACCTTTAGGACAATACGGACCAAAAAACATTTTAATCCAGAACTATTCCAATTAGAACTTAAACACTGTAATTGGTCACCGCTAAAATCCCTCCCACTAGATGAAGCAGTGGAATACTTTAATTATACATTCTTAGCCATCCTTGACCATCATGCCCCATCACGCTCCATTAGAAATAAGGCTAAACCTGCCCCATGGCTCACAATAGCTACTAGGCAAAAAATCCTCCTTAGAAACAAATCTTGGGCTAAATCGTGCACTACTAAGAATTCTACAGACCACCAATACTTTAAACAACTTAGAAATATAACAAAAAAGCTATCCTCTTAGATAAAAAAAAAACTGTTACTTCCAGCTACAACAAACTCACCAAAAGAATCCACAAAAGTTTTGGTCTAGCATTAATAAACTACTATACCCAGGTCAGTCTATCACACCTAACCCCCAAGGCTCCAACCTTGAAAATCCAACACAAACTACCAACGTCTTCAATTCTTTTTTCACAGATACCATCCAAACTCTTGCTAGTCAATTATCTCCAGGTACCTCTAATCTAGCAACCTCACCTACTTGCCCACTTCCATCATTTCAGTTACAATCTGTTTCTACTTCCTTTATTTGCTCTCTTCTCCAAAAACTAAAACCTACCACCCCCTCTGCTGACCAACTACCAGCAGAATATCTGCAAAAAGGAGCCAAAGCCATAGCCTTCCCCATTTCCATACTGATAAACAGAACCATAAGAGAAGGAACTATCCCATCTATCTGGAAAATCTCTCACATTATCCCCCTACATAAAGGTGGTAATTCCAATGACTTTTCAGACTATCGTCCAATAGCTTTACTCTCCCCACTGGCAAAAATAATGGAAAAATGCATCAATAAGCAACTACTTAACCATCTTATCCAAAATAACTTACTCGCCAACTGTCAACATGGATTTAGACCATTCCACATTACCACCACTGCACTGCTATCCTTTACAGACTGCATAAACAAAAACCATAACAATATTCTCTCCTCTTCAGTCTTTATAGATTTATCTAAAGCTTTTGACATGGTTAATCACCAGCTCCTTTTAGATATACTTAAATCCCTTTCTCTTGAACCTTTAGCCTTAAATTGGTTCAAATCTTACTTAGACAACAGGCTGTACTATGGGACAACAATCTGTCTACACACCTCCCCATTTCTCTTGGGGTTCCCCAGGGTTTTATATTAAGCCCACTACTATTTACCATTTTTATTAATGACCTCCACTTAGCAATTCATCATGCAACCTGTATTCAATACGCAGACAACTCCACTATAATTTGTTCAGCCAATTCTCCTTCTGAGCTACAGTCCCTTGCACAGAAAGCATTTAATACAGTAGAAAAATGGTTTTTAAACCGCTGCCTCCTACTGAACCCCCAAAAAACTAAACAACTACTTTTTACTCCAACCCATAAGTCAACCCCTGCTTACTTCACACTCATATCTACGAACGGCACTCTCATATCTCCTGACCCAACCACCAAACCTTTAGTAATAACTATAGATAGCAACCTGAACTTTGATACTCACATTAACAGTACAATAAAAACAATCAACAAGAAATTGGGATCCCTCTATAGAATCAAACCCTTTCTTACACCATTAGCCAGGACCGCTATAGCCATAACTCATTTAATCTCCACTCTATGCTTCACCTATATACACTAATCTTTCAAAAAACAACCTCAGCAAACTGGCAATTTCCTATAATAATATTGCTAGATTTGCCACTGGCTCTCCTTTTAGAACTCATCATTGTAGCAACCTAAAACAATTAGGATGGCTAGAGTTCCAAAATCAATTTCTGTTTTACCAGCTTGCTATTACCCACTCCTACACTCTCTACTCTCATTACCCCCTACAACAATCTTAAGAATCTACGCTCCTCAAATAAACTACTTTATTAGTATTAGCAGATCAAACCACTTAGCAGGAGACACTTTGTTCTCTAATTCTGTAGGAAAACACTGGAACCTACTTCCCACTGAACTCCTATCTCTGTCCTCAATAACACTTTTTAAACAGAAACTAAAACTATTTCTTAGTACTCATTGGTTATGCCCTTGTACTAACCCTGACTAACTTTTTTTTTTACTTTATACCTATGTATACTTTTCACCTAATACTAAACTACTAACTACTGACTTCTCCTTAGTGATCCATATAAACCATGTTTTTGCAATTTAATTCTATGTATATATGTATAAAGTAAACAACTTTTTGTATATTACCTTTACTATTTGTATTATGCTCACCATTAGTTTTGTACTTTTTTTAATAACAGCTGCATCAAGCTTGTACTGCTACAACAGTATTGGACTTTTTTTTTTTAATAACAGCTGCGTCAAGCTTGAACTGTTGCAACATTTATAGTATATTGTGTATATGTGTTGGAGCTTTTCTCCCCGGGCCTCTACTGAAAATGGACATGTATCCAGTTAGACTAGCCCGGTCAACAAATGTAAAATAAATAAAATAAATACATATCTTTTATACTTGGATGCAGTAATCCAGTTTTTTTTTTCACAGTACAGGAACTTTGTAAACTTGGATGCAGTAATCATTTCTTAACATGGCTCTGTTGGAGCAGTTGTCAAATTAAAACCAAAACTAGAGAGACCTGTATAGAACATAATAGCTCTTTTCCCAAGTTTAGCAACAGGGAACAAAAACAGCTCCATGTTTAATTTTGTCACCAAGTGTGTGCTTTACTTATATAAGACCTCAAGTAAAGGACAGACTTGGTGACAAAATTCCTTAAAAATTGTCACCAAGTCTATGTTTTACTTGTCTAAGACTTAAACAATTTTTCTCCTATTTGGGCTTTTCTTACTTGTTATATAAATCCCTCTTCGTTTTAGTTCATGGCTGACCATAGTAACTCTGCTTCCATGAACTAGCTTTCTGCCACTTGGATGTTTCTTCACTCTCACATGACTTCATTGCTGTGAGACTTCATAGTTCACTTTCTACAGGTAGGAATATTGTTATACTTCTGCAAGTCAAATTGTTGTGTCTTGACTATTGATATAAGATACTTTGGATTTTGGTTTTGTTGACACAGTGTGTATGTCTTCACACGAGACATTCTTAAATGAGAATTAGTTCTTGTGACACATTTATAGATCAGATACCTCATTTTCTTTTCTGCCTTTGAGAGACTACTTGGCAGCCAGTCTTTATTATCAACTATTATTAGTTTTTACTTGAGTCTGTGACCTAGTGATAGAGGAAGATGGACCATTCTTATAATATGTAAAAGTTATGTAATTGAAATGACAGTAGGTGTGTAGGATGTGATCTGCCTTCCTGTACGATCTCTTTCTATTTTTCCTTCTCCCTGCCTAATGTAGTTCTTGCCTTTGTACAGCATCGGTGCCCTCTTTTGTGTGGCTTCTATAAAATTTTATGTTAAAGGTAGTACCTGCATGTTCAGGGCTAATGAAAATCAACATTTAAGGCCTGAAATGGAGATGATTTTTTTTGTGAATAAGTTAAACAAATCTCTCACCTTCTTTGTGGAAAAACATTTCAGTCTCCTAGAGTTTGATACAGGGGAGTCAGTTTAAATTCTGGTGCCTTTTTTCTTTTGTTTTGATGTGAAAAGTGGTAAACTAATACCAGAAAACATACTAGAAAATTTAAAAAAGCTGGTGTTTTATGTTTTTTTTTTTTTTTGAAGATGATTTAGTGGCTAACATAACTTTTAAGCATTTTGCTGTCTAAGTGACTCATAAGTGAAATAAAAAAATCTTTAACTAAGAAATCTATTCAAGTGCATATCCCTTGAACAGGCTAGATGTTTGGGGGCTAGGACATGTCCCCATTGTTCATATACTGGTGGACACAAAAGCAAATCTCCTGTTTTTGCAGAGAAAATTAAGGTAAAAAATAAAAGCTCTTATAAGCCATAAGAATTGATCAAGAAAACTTATGGCTTATGATCAGTCTGGAGTTGGAAGGTTTGTAGTCCCAAAAGGTATCTGAAGAATTTTTAAAATGCTCACACACTTGTAAGGTACTTCTCAATCTGTGAATATCTCTGCTGAGCATCAGTTAGCATCCTTTTTAAACACCTTTATTGAATTATCACTTGTGTCATAGGCAAATTTGCATTTATGCAAATGTAATCAAACTCTGTTAACAAACATTATATTTCACATATGTTGCTATATATCATATAACCTAAGCAATAGTGCATAAATTATTCAATTGCTGCTCCTTTTTTGTAAACAAGAAACATCTTTACTAAACCAACATTTAAGATATCACAATCATACATTCATATAAATGAAAACAAACCACACCAACACAATCCTAGTTGCAAGCATTTTACAGCACAAACCATATTGACAGATTCTCAGTTGCAAATATTATACGTCACTTATAATCTACCCAGTCATTTTCAGTCAGGCGCTTAATATGCAGTTTCCTGACAACTGAAGCAGCAAGAAATCCTAAACGCTCTCCCCTTTCTAACAACTCCAGCAATGACGATTTGTACTCTGGCAGTGGACTGTCAGGGAGTTTCTGGTAATTGTTGCCATCCGACAATAAATCCCTTGCCATTTTATTATACCATATCTGGTCATAATAACCCAATTACCTCCCTTGTCAGCTTGAGTGAAAACATAATCCTTATTAAATTCACAAAGTTCATATAAAGCTAACCACTCATTCTTACTTAAATTATAACATTTTCTTTGCGTAATGAACTTGGTGTAATCAAATTTCACCTGTCTGCATAACACCCTCTCAAAACTGCTCATCACTACAGATGTTCCTGGGGGAGCGAATGTACTAACATGTAGAACCTGGGTACAAAAAGTTTACCATAACCAGTGATAAAAAAAAAAAAAACTTTTGAGATGCAATTTTCTGCAAAAACGTTTCACCTCCGAAAGAAGGTCCATCAGGGTAGGAATATGAGTGGGAGCAAATTTAACTCCTTTGAGCAATATGTTTCTAACATCCTCTCTAATAACTAAATCCGACAAGTTTATAATATTTAAATCATCATTAACAGATGTACCAAACATACTGTTAGTGACATACCTGTACACATAAAGGCTGTCCAACAATGTCCATACTTCTTGGTCTGAAAGTTAATTCTTTCTGCCTTTGCCCGGGGTTTTCCGCCCTCGCCCTTTTGTATATGCAGGGCTGGAATGATGCACTGTTGCTGCATAACCCACTTGCTGCCCGACTTTGGCACTGAAGTTTTCGAATGAAACACTTTCTGCTGCTGGCAGTAGTTTCAGTGGAAGAACGCCCATGAATCCCATGAAGCACGTGTTTTCCCTTCTGTTGTATTCACATGTGATTTTCCTTTCCTCGACCTATGCTGCCATGAAAAAATAAGTTCATTCTTGTAGTCATTAATGTCCCAATTATTCCACGATTTCAGTCTCCAACTTTGCCACTCCTAACTTAAATGTCCCTCATCTTATTAAAGAAAAACGTTTCAGAAGTTTCCTTGATGAGAGACTCCTGCAATTGCAAAATGGTATTCCGCACTTTACCAAGTGACCTTAAATTCCTCTTAATGAGGACTTTAAGCCATCCTAGAGTGCATTGCAAAGAAATGTCCTTTCATTCATTAAATAAATCCACTTCATCTTCCAAAAATTCAAAAGCAGGTAAACGGTCTCAGACTAACATACTTTTCCAGAAACTGTCATTAAATAAGGTGACTTCCTTCTGCAACAGTCTCTGCAATTGCTTATATTTATCCGAAGAAGCACTCTCATTACATTAGCAGATTTTCCCCTTTCTCTGATATAATGCGAAATGTAGTCAATAGTTTGTGGCCCATTATTAGTCAGGATGAAGTGTTGGGAGAGATTTTTCTGAGAAGGGTGTTTTTTTCTTATGGTTATTTATTTGGCAGGAAATATAGGGCCACTGACTATTTTGATTTTTGTTCTTGTGGAGTAGTGTATATCAGATTGTGGTTGCACACCCACAAAGTGGTATGTGGGCCAAACCAAGAGAATGGCGAAGACGTGAATTTTGGAACATTTGGGTGATATAAGGAATAATAATTTGGATAGCCAGTTGGTCCAACATTTTCATTTAGTGTGATTTGAGTTTCTTTTTGAAAAGTGTAGTAGAGGACAGAGATGCAAGTTCACTAGGAAGTGGATTCCAACTTTTCCCCACAGTTTTAGAGGAAAGGGAACATCCTGCTTTATTGTTGGGTTTATGTCCGAATATATGGGGTGATTAGACTTGTGAGAATTGGTGTTTTATCTGGATCATAAAGGGTTTTATGAGCAATAATCAGTTGATGGAATAAGAGTTGATTATGCAATTCAAGCCAACCCAGTTGATTCAGATTTTGGCAGTGGTGGGTTCTAAAAGGGGAGCTGATGGCAAATCTAACAATATTATTGTAAGAAATTGACAGCTTGTGGAGGTTGGTTTTGGATAAATTTGTATATATATAGGAGAAGCATAAAAGAGAGTTGAGATAAGGTGGGTGTGGGCAATAGTAGTTCTAGCTATAGGAGTAAGGAAAGGCTTAATTTTATAGAGGGAGCCTATTTTTCGGTTTACTGATTTTATCGTGGTGTTGATATGAGCATTATAATTAAGGCTGTGGTCAGTAGTTACTCCTAAGAGTTTGGTGGTAGTGTCAGGAGGTGTGACTGTACCATTTTTCGATTTTATAGAGAAGTGAAGTGGGGTGGACTTTTGTGTAGGTGTAAATAGCAATAGTTTTGTCTTTTTAGGGTTAAGGAGGAGACACCACTGGAGAAACCATTCTTCTACAAGTTCAAAGGTATTTTGGGTGAGGGACTGCAGTTCAGAAGGCCCTGTGGCTGAGGATATTAAAGTAGAGACGTCAGCGTATTGTATTGTTACAGCTTGGCGGATACTAATAGATAGTTTATAAAGATAGAGAATAGAAGGGGGCCCAAAATATATCCTTGAGGTACACCAAGGGTGACAGGTAAGTTGGAGGAAAGAGTGTTTTCCCAAAGCACTGACTGTTGCCTGTTGTCTAGATTGGACTTGAACCACTGGATTGCTTGAGTATCAAGTGAGGGGGTCTTAAGAATATTCAACAGTAGCTGATGGTTAACCATGTCGAATGCTTTTGAAAGATCAATAAAGACAGCAGAGGACAGGGTGTTATTGTTGCGATTTTTGTTAATGTGGTCACAGAAGGAAAGGAGGGCAGTAGTGGTGCTATAGAAAGGTCAAAAGCCATGCTGAGAGCTGGCTAATAGGCTATTTTGGAGAAGGTGGTCTAATAGTTGACGGTGGATGCATTTCTCCATTATTTTAGCAATAGGAGAGAGAGAAGGGCAATTGGGTGAAAGTTGGAAAGTTCCGTGGAGTTGCCTCCTTTTTGTAGTGGGATGATATGTGCGACTTTCCAGATGGGCTGGGATCATACCTTCATTAATGGTTCTATTTATTAGGATAGAGATAGGGTAAGCAATAATCCCGTGAGTTCTGGGTCCAGCCTTCCAGCTTTGGTATTGGCATTCAGTGTCATGGAGAAGATTCTGTCCCATTCAGAGATGGAGCTTTGGCAGTGTTTTCAGATCCGCCTCATTCTGTTTGATCTGTGCTTGTAGATTTTCACCAGTTGCCTGCTGGCCTGCCTGTGCTTAGGTTTCCAGGATTCCTTGCATCAGGGCCCTCTGCTGCTTTCATGTCCCCTTCTGCTTCTTATTAGGGAGGGGCATGGCAAGAACAAGTGCAAGAGGAAGCACTTGGATTCATTGGAGGAATCCTTCACTAAGGAAATTGGCCTCAACAAAGAGTATGCCTCTCCCATATCCTCCCATGATGACACCTCTTTTGGTGATTTGATGGAATTATTGAGACAACTTGGGGGTTGGACCACTAAAGTTCCTTCTCCAGAAGAGTCTATGTTCCTGGAGGCATTTGGGGCAGGCCCATCCACATCCTTTGTGGTTCCCCCCTCCAGACGTTCTTATAGACCTGATATCTCAGAGGGCTTGTAGAGAACCCAACATAGTGGAACCAGTCCCCAAGAAATTGGAAAAGATTTTGGTCCCTCCCAAAAACAGGCCCCACTGGAGTAAGGGTCTGGCTAGAGATGCCATTGTGATTGTTGCAGCCACTAAAAATGACATTTCTGAAGATTTTTTTCATCCGTCTAACCAGCAGGGAGTCTAGGGCCCTGGACCATTTGGGAAAGTGCACCTATGCTTTAGCTACTTTCACTCTGTGTGCTCTGAATTGCCTTGCCCATTTGATCAGACTTCAACAGGACCTTGTAGCTGAAGTGTCAAAGGTTGTCAAGACTCGTCAGTCTCCAGAGGCTCAAAAGATGCTGGGGACTCAACTGTCTTTTATGCAGTCTATTATCTAATGTCTCCATGAGGCTGTTGTACACTGTGGCCAATGGGACATCACTCACAGCAGGAAACAGCATTGCATTGTGTCATCATACCTGAAAGTGCTTGTACAGTTTTGCGAACTAATTCAATGTGTCTTTTGTTAATGCAGTTTGAGGGTTCATTCTTTTTTGGCCCAAATGTCAAGGACACAGTAGGAGAAAGCAGGATAGAATGATGCTGTATGCCACTGGAGATCATCTTTCAACCCCACAATAGTTCTGATCCAGGAACCAGAAGGCAGAACTCATCTCTGATTTTGCAAATCACAGCAACCATTCTAGGATGTTCCTAGTGAAGATTTCTGCAGTGGCAGAGAGGCAGCTGTAATGGATGCCACCCACAAGGCAGAGGCAGTCTGCAGAAAAGACTTCCACTGGGCTTTCTATGGGATGGCCTTCTAGCACCCCTGAACCAACTGCAACTCTCTGGAGACAGCCAGGGTCACTTGGCTCTCCATAGGTTTATAGGTTCATAGGTACTAGGCTAACAGCCCTGGAGCCTATATACGCCTAGGCCAAGAAGATTCCCTGGCATAATGCCACCCAAAGTTAGTTCCCAGTGCCCCTGTCAAGCAAGGCCACTGAAGTGATCCCCGGGATGAACTTCCTATTGCCCATTCACTCTCCAAGATTTCCCTTAAAGAGGGCCAGTGAAGTGCGCTGCTTGACGTGAATGGGAAGTTTGTTCCAGAGTCTGGGAAGTCTCTGGGTTAGGAACCTGTCTCTCCAGCATGTTTTGTTTATTGTGGTAATGAGGTTTAGGTCCCTGGAGCTTGTGGTACAGAGGGATTGGGATTTCTTTAAGTGTAGCATATCTAGCAGCTCTCGGTCAGACATGGCTTTGGAGGTCAAGCAGAGATCGCCTCTAAGTAGGCGATAAGAGACAGTGTATAGCTGGAGTTTTTTGAGTCTGTCCGTATAGGGCATGTGTCTAAGGCCTAAGATCCTCTTAGTGAGGTATCCACCTAAAAGCTTGTCATGGCCATAATCTTAGATACATGGGTGTTGATTGTCATGTCCAGAAGTTAAACCACTCCCTTTTAATTCCCCACAAAAGACTCACAAAGGTCCCTACGTGGACATTCCTCCCCATCAGAGAAGGGATGCAGCAGTGGAGACTGATAAACTGTTAGTTAACTGAGTCATCCAGTAGGTCACACCAGACCAATAAGGATCTGAGGTCTATTTCAGATTCTTTTTAGTGCACAAGAAAAACAAGGACCTTGGATCCCTTCTGGATCTCAACAAATTGAACCAATATGATGATGTTAATCTTCATTTATTCATCACTGATGTGTTGTCAGTTCCGTCCTCGGAACCGAGTTGGCTATATACCAAGCTTGCACCAGCCAGAAACGCTCGAGCTAAGCTTTTACCCATAGTACCCTTCTCCTTGTTACCTCAGATCTTGTTTGCTGTGTAGTCGTAAAGCCATGTTCAAGCCAGCTCTCAGCTAAGTCTTATATTTTTGCTATTTGATAAAACTTTGATAAGAATTTCTTGTATTTCTACTTTATCTCTGTATCCCATTGTCTGCCGCTAGTCTTTACCCTTTCTTTTGAGCATCTGATTCCCTTTTTCCTTCATATTACCTTTTGGTAACCTCACTACCATTGCTGGTACGGCCTTTCTCCCTACCCATTGTTGTAATCCTTAAATAATATTGCTGGTATTTCTTTCTTCTTCCCTTTACTTCTCTTTATGTTTCTTTCCAAAAAAAGAAATTATATATAATCTTCCTTTCTACCTATCACTCTTTGGTGAACTGTTTGTGAGTGTTCAGTATGTCTGAAAAAAGTGGGACTTCAGGCTTTAAACAATGCCTGAAATGTAGCCTAAAAATGCCAAACAGTGACTCTCATAAGGATTGTGTGTATTGTTTGGGAGTTCTTCATCTCTGTGTGCAACCACCTTGCTCCATTTGCCAGGGATTTAGCTCCCATACTCTAAAGAAATGCAGAAATAAATTAATCCTAAAGGGCCTCCTTAAGATGCCCTTTTCAGAGGCTAGAAACAGCCTCAGAGGCTCACCCCCCTCCTAAGAAAAATAGAGACCACATTCTGTACTGCCTTCACCTGGTGATAAGGATAAACCATCTAGACCAAAACTACCTAAAGTGTCTTCTTAACTGAAACCAAGTTTCTACGGCACCAACCTCGGTACAGTGAAGTACTTTAGTGTTGTCAACACCTGTTTCTGCACAGACAATGTCTACAGTACCATCCCTAGCTAAACTACAAATTGTCACCTCCATACCCATCTCGGTATCGAGTGCCGTCATGACACCATGCTTGCTCACGGTACCTATGACTGTTGTGGACACTCCTCTCTCCCTCATCTCCAAATTCGAGACAGTGGTGCTGTTGGACACTGCAGCATGGACCCGGTACTCCCCGTGAGTGGATCCTTTCCTGGGGCAGGTATATAGCCCCTTCCTTGAACAGCCAGAGTCCCCATCGGGGATATCCACCAGATCCACCAGGAGCCTTTCTGAAATAGATGTCGTGTGCCTTGTGGACCAGCTGCTGACAGCCAGAGGGATTCCTACACCTTTAAAGACCCAACCCCCTGTCGCACTTGGGAATATTTCTCCACAGACTTCATCCTATTGTCCTCCTTTGACCTCCTTGCAGGTTTCAAAGTCTTCGTCACCAACGCCCTTTTTGGTACCCACATACTCTGTGCCATTAGTGGATCTCACTGTGGCCCTGGAATCAACGCTTTGGTCTTCAGCTCGTTCGGAGCAAGGTGCTCCTCAGGTCCAGGATTGGGCTACAGGCTCCTTGGTGCTGAGTGTGATTCCGAGTGTGTCTACAGTGCCATCCACAGTGCCAGGAGTCCTGTCAGTACCAATCCCTCTTGAGGCTCCTCTCTTGGGAGCAGGCTCAACGGAGCAGGGTGTAACCCTGGTTCTGAGGTTGTCTTTCTTGGTTCTGAGCTCCCATCCCTCTTCGGGCAGGCCTGCTTTACAGGGCCCTTGCCTCAGTAGGCAAACCTTTGGCGTTGGAAACCCAGACGTGTCCTCCCCCTGAGCTGCAGCTGACATAAGCCACTGTTTTGGGACATCGAGCACGAGAGCCTCAGGAGACCCTACTGCAGGGTGCCCCTTCTTCTGAGTCCTCTTCAGAAGTTCCTGCTGAAGAGGTACCATGGAAGGAGTCCTGCAAGAGGAAGCATGTAGACTCCCCTGAGGAGTCTCTTACAGAGTATACGGATTACGATGAATGTGAGGGGTCCCCGTGGTCACCCCCTGAAGATGTCTCCTTTGGAGTCATCCTTTAAATATTGAAACAGAGGGGTGACTGGAAGCCCAAAAATCTTTCCTCTGAGGAATCCATGTTCCGGAAGGCCTTTCGTGCTCATCTGTCTACCTCTTGGGTGACCCCGCCTACAGATGAACCAGTTCAGCTCGTGGTGCAGCGCGCATGGAAGAATCCTGACTCTGTTGAGCCAATTTCCCTGAGACCAGATAAAATCCCCCCCCCCCCCCCGAGGAAAGTCTACATTGGTCTAAAGGTCTACCAGTAGATTCTATGGTTGTGGTGGGGCGGCCACATAGAAAGAGCTTGCCAAATAGAGCCAGACTGCTCATCCTCCTAACAGGGAGTCCCAGGTGATAGACAGATTAGGGAAGTGAGTTTTTGCTTCATTGACCTTTGCCATGTGGTCTTTGAACTATCTGGCACATTGTACTAGGCTCTAAAGAGACTTAATTTCTGAACTTTATGAGGGCAGGTGTCTGACGAGGTAAGTGACAAAGTTGCCTCACAGCTAGCAACCCTGGAATCGATATCGAACTCGTCCATGAGGTTAATATCCTATGCAACCGAAGGGGTGGCAAGAGCTCGGGGTTCAGGCGTAGTTATGAGACGTCGTACCTGGATGCTCCTTTGTGATTTCATGGACCTCTTTAAGTCTTCCTTCCTGAACGCTCCAGTTGAAGCATCTTTCCTATTCGGCTCAAAAGTGAAGGACACTCTAGCCAGGTGAGAAAAGGATGGCAAGACCCCATCTGCCGTAGGCGTACACTTTTCCACCCCCCAGCATTCCTTCTCCAGGAATCGGAGGAGTGAAAAGTTGTGGCACAAAAAGTCTCAGGGTCCTTTTCATGACACACATGGTGAGTTCACTCCCAGAGGCAGAGGGGGTAACTCTTCTGGAAGATGCCCCAACCAAGACCGAGGGGGCCTTGTAACCAGGGACCCAGAGATTCTTTCTCTGGACAACCCTACCTGCGGTCCTGAAGACTGGCCCGATTGCTTTCCTCTGGAAGCAGTCGAGGGACATTTCTCTGTGCACCACACTGTCTGGCAATTGATAACCACTGACTCTTGGGTGCAGAAGATGATAACAAGAGGTTATCGCATCCCGTTCGATTCTTACCCAAAGCCGTCAAGACAAATTCCTGACATTCCACCCAGTCAAAGGGAAGAAGCAGCTCTAGAGATAAAAAAGCTGTGTCAGAAAAGAGTCGTCCAAGCAGTCCCACCAGACCAGATCGGATCCAGATTTTACTCTAGATTCTTTTTAGTGCCAAAAAAAGACAGGGGACTGGAGACCAATCTTTGATCTCAGCATTTTAAACAAGTTTGTCACCCAAACAAAATTCTGGATGGTCACAGTTCAGTCCATTCTTCCCTATTTGGAGAAAGGCGAGTGGATGTGCTCAGTGGACCTTCAGGATGCGTATTACCACATCAAAACTTACAAACGCTCCAGAAAGCTTCTTTGCTTCTGTCTGGGAGGCAATCACTACCAATTCCATGCTCTGCCATTCAGATTCTCCACAGCCCCCAGAGTGTTCACCAAATGCATGGCAGTAGTAACAGCTCACTTGAAACTGCAAGGATTCCAGGTGTTTCCATATTTTAGATGATTGGCTCCTTACCGCCCCCACCAAGCATCTACTGGTAACAGCCCTAAACTACATCCTCTCTTTGGCGAACCTTCTGGGAATTTCTGTAAATTGGGCAAAATCCAACCTGACCCTGACCCAATCCTTAGAAATTCATAGGAGCAGTGTTCGGTACCCATTCCTGTTTAGTCTCTCTCCCAGGCAACAGATTACAAAGACTAAGGCTGCACCTCTGGGTGATACAAGTTTCAGCTTGAGAAGTCCTCCAGCTCCTAGGTTCAGTGCTAGCTTGTATATCAATGGTGCCTCTTGCAAAACTTCATAAGACTCCTCCAGTGACTTCTGTTATCTCAGTGGTACCCAAATCATCGTCCTTTGTCCTTTCTGATTCGAATAATAAATCAATAGAAACAGGACCTAATGTGGTGGATGAGGCCAGAAACAGAGCTTTGGAGCCACACCTTCTATCCTTCTCAGCGCAGAGCCACTGTGATCATGGATGCTTCCCTGATTGGGGGGGCTTTTTCAGGGAATGACAATCCAAGGCACATGGTCCACAACAGAGGCCAATCTGCATATAAATGTCCTAGAACTGAGGGCAGTGCTTTTAGCATTGCAAGCATTTCAGTCTGTCCTCCTTTCTGGAATAATTGCCATCCAATTAGACAACATGTCAGTAGTCTGGTATATCAACAAGCAAGGAGGAACCAAGTCCTATCCTTTATGTCGAGAGGCCATGAGAATTTGGCAATGGGAGATAGCTTCCATCTACTTTCTGATAGCAGCGCATATCCCTGGGGATTCCAGTGTGATTGCAGACAAGCTGAGCAGATGTATTCTCCTGCCTCACAAGTGGTCCTTCAGTCCATACATATTGGCAAAAATTTTCAATCATTGGGGCCAGCTTTTCTGTGACATATTCGCCTCCTCGTCAAACCACAAATTTAGCAGCTACTTTGCCCTAATGCACCTACAGGGGGAGTCCCCAAGGGATGCTCTAATCCACAGTTGGCCCATGGGACTTCTGTATGCTTACCCCCCTTCCTCTGATTCCCGAATTCATGAAGAAAGCTCTTTGACTGAAAAGCAAAGTGATCCTCAGAGCACCTTATTGGCCTCGACAAGTATGGTTCCCCTTTCTCTAGCCTCACTTACTATGCCGACCATGGATTCTGGATCCAACTCCAGATCTGATTTCTCACGACCAAGGGTTGAGCCACCCGAATGTAACCAGTCTCAAGCTGACAGCTTGGTTTCTCCACTTCCGCTGATCACCAGGCAGAACAACCTTTTCTCCCCAGTATGTGACATTATTCTGGTCTCCACAAACCAACCACCAGGAAACTTTATCTTGACAAATGGAAGAGATTTTCAATTTGGTCTAAGCAGAGAAAACTAGACCCCTACTCGGCCCCAATTACTGCAATGCTAGATTACATATCAAATTTCTTTGAAGATGGTGCTACAGCTTCAACTGTAAGGCTTCACCTGGCTGCCATTTCAGATTTCCATAATGGTTTTGGGAATTCCTCCTTAATCTCACATCATCTATGTAAAACTTTTTTTAAAAAGAGTCTTACATTAGACCTCTAATCAAACAACCTATAGAACCATGGAGCCTCACACTAGTCCTACAATCTTTAATGCAACCTCCCTTTGAACCTGCAGCAACTTGTGACATCAAGTTCTTATCCTGGAAATAGCTTTTTCTGGTGGCCATCACATCAGCTTGGCATATTTCTGAGCTCCACGCTCTATGCATAAAATGTCCTTATTTAATTTTCCACAAGAACAGAGTATCACTCCAGACAAATCCTTCCTTTCTCCCCAAAGTAATTTCTGATTTCTCTGTTAACCAGACTGTTGACCTAAAAGTCATTTTCCCTAATTTTTCAAATAAAGGAGAAAAGGAGTGTACTGTTTGCATTCGTTAGATGTGCACAGACAGTTGTGATTCTATCTAGATAGGACAAAAAGAATGCACAAATCAGACCAGCTATTTATATAATTCTCTGGTCCTAAAATGGGAAAGTCATTTGCTAAGGTGACCTTATCTAAATGGCTCAGAGACTGTATACTCTTCATTTATCACCACAAAAAAAACCTGTACCACAGGAAATCAAAGCTCACTCCACCAGATCAATGGCAACTTCTGTGGTGTTTCACTCAAGAGCTTCTATGGATGATATCTGTGCAGCAGCAACGTGGGCTACTCCTCCTCATACCTTTATAACTCATTACAAATTGGATTTGATCTCCAGGGGGAGAGCTTCATTTGGCTCAATGGTGCTCAGGAATATTCTTCCATAAGGGCCACCCAAGTGACACAAGGTAGCTGGAGACTCTGTCCCATTAGTGATGAATGAATGAAGATTAACATCATCAGATGAAGAAGTTATGTCTTACCATAACTTTCCATCTGTGGTGTTGATCTTCATTCAGTCATCAGATCTCACCCTACTAAGGCTCCTGGGGATACTTTGGGTCCAAGTCATGAATTAGGGTACTTGCTCAGAAACAGCCACTGCTTTACTAATAACAGGCAAACTCAATCTGAGGTAACAGAGAGAAGGGTACTTTGGGTGAAAGCTCAGCTCCAGAGTTTTTGGCTGGCGAGAGCTTGGTATAAGGTCAATTCGGTTCTGAGGACAGAACCGACAACCCACCAGTGATGAATGAATGAATGAAGATCAATAACAGGGATGGAACGTTATGGTAAGACATAACTTCTTTTTTTCTCAAACAGACCAAGTTCCAGATAGTCACAGTACATTGCATTCTACCTCTTCTGTGGAAGGACAACTGGATGTGTTCAGTGGATCTCAAGGATGCCTTCCTTCAAATCAAGAAAGAGACACTCAAGAAGATTTCTTCACTTTCAGTTGGGAGCCAATCTTTATCAGTTTTGGGCTCTGACATTTTGTCTCACTACAGCTCGCCAAGTTTTCAACAAATGCATTGCAGTAGTGGCAGCCTGGATGAATTCCAGGTTTTCCTTTACATGGACCATTCGCTCCTGACTGGTTCCACAAAGGCATCCCTTATCAAAGCCTGAGATTCCTTACTTCAGTTGTCTGTCCTTGGACATAAACAGTGAATCATAAAAAGTCTATCTTGGAGCTAGTTCACGTACATGACAGCCAAGCTACCATTATCAAGGCTAAGTTCACTTCATCTGTAGGCTTCCCATATTCTGCAGGTTCTCGTACCATCTGCCACTCGAGTACTTAGCTCTAGTACTGAAGTACTCTTAGTACTAGAGTACGTATCTCCTTAGCCATGTATTAGCTTCTATTTGTCTTGTAGTTCTTGCAAGATTCCACATGAGAGTTTTACAGTGGACTCTTTCAGTTCACTGGTCCTACTTGTTTCAACCTATGGACTCCAGTGCTTCTGGCAGGCATTTGTCACCACAATATTCCAATGTAGTTGGAGTGCATATTGGTCATGGCGGAGCAGCAGCCTTTTGTTCTTCCTCATCCCCAGGCCATGGTAACTACAGACACATCTCTTCTGGGGTGGGGGCATTTCAAGGCGAAGACTGTCCAAGATACCTGGTTGAAGAATGAGGTTAATCCTGACATCAGTGTCTTGGAAATGAGGGTGGTCCTCCTAGCATTGCAGGCATTTCATGACCTCCTACCCAATGGTGTGTTTGCCATGCAGACCAACACATTGATGGTGGTATTTTTACAGTCAGGTAGGAATGCTACCTTGTCCTCTGTTGAGGAGCTGGAAATGGATAATGTCCTCACAACAGTTTCTGCTCACAATGCATATCCTGGCAAGATCCAACATCGTGGTAGACAGCTTGAGTAGGAAAATTCTTCTGCTTCATGAGTGATCCTGAAGGTCGTGGAGCAGATTTTCAGCTGCTGGGGCAACCCTCTGTTACAGTCTTTTTTGCTTCCACGTCCAACACAAAGTATAGCAGTTTTTATGCCCTGACCTGTCCAGAATGTCAGTCACCGATGCCATTCTACAAGCTTGGCCTCCAGGTCTTCTCTATGACTGTCCCGTGACTTCCTTGATCAGAGCTTGCAGAGCTGCTGTCATCCTCATTGCTCCTTTTTGGCCCTGACAGGTTTGGTTCTCCTTTCTTTGGCCTCATCTTCTGCACCCTCCTTGGGTGCCAAGTCTGTTTCCAGATGTGATTTCTCATCCTGCAGGATTACCACTCCCAAACTTTAGCTTCGTCAAAGATACTGCATGTTTTCTCCAATTCCAGTGATGGTTAAGAATTCCAAACTCTCCCAGAGAGTTATTTGCATACTTTCTTCTTCCCCAGAACCATCCACCAGGAAGTTTTATGCTACTAAATGGAAGTGTTTTTCTAATTGGGCTTCTCTGATGGCTTGAATCCTTTTTCAGCATCATTAGTTTTGGCTGATCTGTTTCATTCTGGTTTTATATATTCAATAATTAAGGTACAACTGGCTGCTATTTCTAACTTTAATGTTGTCAGAGATAATTCTCTCAAGCTTTCTAAGGCCTTCTTGAGGGGTATCTTTTTGCTACACACAGCGGTAAGGCACCCAGTGCCTTCTTGGGACCTTTCCCTATTGCATGTAAGACCTTTCCAGACTTCCATTTGAATCGTCAGCTACAGTATCCTTGAAGCCTTTGTCATGGAAAACTCTCCTCTTGGTGGCTGTTACATCAGCCAGGAAGGTTTTGAAACGCTGAGTATTATCTTCCATACTTCCTTACTTGATTTTAATAAAGATAGTCACCTTAGGAACCAACCCATACTTTCTGTCCAAGGTTGCTTTTGAATCTAATTTAAACCAGCCCATTAATTTGCTGGCTTTCTTTGCAAATTTCAGGAGCTAGGGAGAACATTTGCTTTATTATTTGGATGTTCATAGATGGCTTAGATTCTCTTTGGACAAGACCAAAAGTTTCAAGAAATCTGACTGCTTGTTCATTTGCTTTTCTAATCCTAGGCTTAGCAATTCTGTTTCTGACTTTATCCAAATGGTTTTCAGATTGTATTTTCTTTACATACTCTTTGAAAGGAATTATTTTGCCTGCAAAACCTAAAGGTCATTCTTCAAGGACAGGAGCTACCTTATCTGTCTTTTTCTTTCAGGCTTTTAGTGATGATAATTGTGCTGTAGCTGCCTGTTTTAATATTCATAACTTTGTGATCCATTACAAGGTAGAAGTGCAATCTTCATTTGGTTCCACCATTTTGTTCTCACAGGCCCCTACTTGCACTTATTAAGGGTACCAGAGCTTGTCAAAGGTTTGGGATGCATGGCCAGACTTGAAAAGGCCATTGTGGTCATTAGCCTAGTAAATACATATGAACCTATAAACCTATTTACTGACCTTACTTATTACTTTCTCATATGTAACACTCTGGCCCTGTGGGAATGTAAGTGAACCATATATTTCCTCCACTTCCTTACCCCTAATATTTAATAAAATGTTTGCCTGAACTTCTTTGCTTGCTTTGTCTAACTTGGCTGCTGCTCTGAAAAAATCTATCATCTGCTTCCATGCTGGCAGGGCAAATGGCTTTGCATGGTCAAATGGCTCTAGGGGCTTAAAGTCATCAAATTTGAAGAAAATTCATTTTTTCTAGAGAAAAATGTCTAAAGGTTTGTAAAATGAGCACTCTGAAGTAAAAGTATAAAAAAAAAAACAAAAAAAACTTGTTTTGAGCTTTTTGGTGTCGACCCTGCTAGATGGTGTATTTTTCTTGTCCTTTATTTTCAGTATTCTCAGTGAAATAGATTCGACATCTGACATGTCAAAATGTCCACCATTGATTAACCAATTTGCAGTACAACCACAACTTTAATGTTACTCAACATAGCAGCACAAGTATGAAAGATGTGAACAGCTTTTTAACTCAACACACAAAAATCAAGCATCCTACCAGCCAGACTTAATGCGTTATGGGGTATGTCATTTCTTAAAACAGCAATGTTAATACATTAATTCTTGAAGTGTATTGGTCACATTCTGAAGTAAATGTAAGTAAATAAAAAATGGCGGGTTGAATTTAACCTCTTTAATGTGTGCAATACCAAATTATACAGATTTTTTTATGCAGAAAGTGTTTTTACATTTTATTTTGTTGATAAGGGTAGCGCCTAATTTTTTTCTCAGTGCTGAAAAATCCTGCAATGACATCATGAAAGACTGAACCTACAGTACGTCATCACCTAAAGCAATGTATAGCCTACTGTATGCCAGTGTAGATGCAATATGTAGCAGTTTCTTACTTATTAGAAAGGTTGGCAACTCTGACTTGCAGGTGCAATACCTCACATTGAAAAATTAATATGTGATGATTTAGTAGTGAAATCATAATGTAAGTAAGAAGATACTCCTTTAAAGCGGAAAGTTAATTTTCTTACTCATAATGCTTTGCAGTCATATGTAAATCATTGCCCAGTAAAAGTGAAACTAAAAATTCAACACAATTTAATCTTCATTGTTTGCAAAATCACTTGCAAGTAAAGATGTTCATCATATTGTTCACTGCTGTAATAGCCTAAGCTATACAAGGATATAACAGCCAGCCAGCTTCTAAAGCTTCAGGGCACCTTCTACGCACCCAAGCCATTAGTCAACTCTAACTTAGCTCTCTAAAACACAGGGTTGGCACCTGTCATGAAAGGAGATACTGCCAGCCCAGCTATCTGAAATTTTGTAAATAATTATATGTCATTTGTGAATATTAACATGATTCATATAGAAGTGTAACAGAGAGAGATACTGCCAGCATGGGTATGGGACGTTTTGACCCTGGACAGTTCGACTCTGGATGGTTTGACCACATTGAAATGGCAAGTCGAGAAAAACATAAACCACAGATATTTTGACATAAAAAAAAAACATTGTATACAGCTCGTGCATCCACACAGTTACTGAGAAAATGTCAATGATTACCTCAAAAAAAGAAAAAAGAGAGAGAGAAAAAGTCATGCATTTGAAATGCATAATAATATTAATGTTAATTTAAAATAATTGCAGTGTTAATATTGATTTTATAGTTGTTAAAAACTGTTATTAATTATATTTACAAATTAAATATTAAATAAATTAACAATTACATATAAAAAAGATAAATATATTAAATTCCAGTGAAAAAAATTAAGCAATAAAATGCATTTTTACAACTTTAGAAACTTTTGTTATATAATTGGGATCAAGTAGTCTGGGGTCAAACTGTCCACTAGCTACTCCCATAGACAATAAATGTAAATTTAAACATGAAAGTGTATACAGTTGCATTGGGGTCAAAGTGTCCTGCTTCCACCAGCACAGCTGTCTGGAATTTTGTAAATGGCTGTGTGTCATTCATGAATGTCAACATGCTTCATGTAAGATGCTTGTGTTACAACTGTATTAGAACTGTATGCTGTGTGTATATCAAACTGCTGGTACAGAAGTGTATGTTGAAAAGGTATTTTACAAAATACTGAGCTTAAAGATGCATCCACAGTGTGCCCTACTGGATTTAGAACAGAAATTTACCTGCACTATTTTAACTGTTTAGATGTATATATTTTAATAATGGAAACTGGAACAGCAGAGGTTAACTTCAGAAAAATAGCTGAAATGAAATTACTTATTGGCCTCACAATAAAAGAATGTTATCTTTCAGTTTCAGTGCAGTAACAGACACAATGTCTAGAACTAGAGGTTGACTGTATTGTCCTGGAAGTGTTTTTATTGTTTTATGACTTCCAAGATCTGCCTTAGATCCAAGAAAAGCCCTGTCTATGCATTTTCACAGGTAGATGCTAAATGCTGCCAGCTGCATCAATGGGTGATTTTACTTGGAATAGAGTTATATGACAAGAAGTGATGTAATTCTGCAAGCTATCCCAGAAGTAATATTTGAGATATTAATTTAAGAACTGTGAGGGAGACCGAGTATTCTGTATTTTGTCTTTGACCTGACAGCATCAAGACCCACTCACCACATCTGCCTTGCTTGCTCTGTAAGTTAACTAGGATATAGTAATTCTCTAGATATAGTCAGAAATATAGCAAAGCTTAATTTAGATGTTTCTTTATTTATCTGAGACTATCCTGCAATGTTGTTTAAATATTTCCTGTGATTTTGAACTATGTTACTGTGATTATATGTATATTTTCTTGTTCTTTTATTTATTATTAAATATATTTAACCATTTTATTGTTGCTGATATTTGTGAGACATATTTAAGTTCTGAGAGTACTTGCATATATATTTGGTGACACTGTGGGTCACTCCTAATAGCCTTGCTTGTGGTCAAACTCTTAAAGTAGCTGATAGAGTTGGCTGGTGGCAGTAATAACTACATTGTAGTCTGGGCAGAAGGGGCATAGCTAGTAAACCTGTGCCAGGCTTTTCCAGGTGTGTGTGTGTGTGTGTGTGTGTGTGTGTGTGTGTGTGTGTGTGTGTGTGTGTGTGTGTGTCAATCAGCTACTTGGGCAGGGACATGAAGCACTGGTTGGACAGAGAGGGTGCTGGAGGTCTTGGCTTGCCCACTCAGCTGAGATCTCAATCCTATAGTTGTGCCAGTGGGGAGTCTTATTGGGTATCTGGAGAAAAGGGGAGAAACCAGTCCCAGACTGACTGTGGTCTCTATGTGCTCTTAAGGGAAATTGCACTTGATGCAAAGAGTTGCATCTGGAAATAATGTGTGCCAATGTACGTCCCCCACTGTTGCTAGTGGTGAGGATTGAGGCTCCTTGATTACTGGGCCAGTGGTGGGGTGTCACATATATTGGTTAGCAGTGGTGGGATAATGAATTCTTGTAGCCTGTAAACAGTGGTCACTAAAGAAGGTGTTTGTATTGTCAATCAGCCACACGGTGAACATTCAGAGTTTCACATCACAATAGTTTTTATTTATTTTCTGTTAGCTTAGTTGGTCAGGGAGAGAAGGCAATGATGTCAGGAGAGGAGTATGGCAAGCTGTCAAGTAGGCAGTTGGCTGAGATGTGCCAAGCCAAAGGACCAGTGCATGTCAACTTGACTAAAGCAGAAATTATTGCAGCTTTGGTCACAGCTGCATCACAGACCAGCAACCAGGAGGACTACCAGACTGGCCTTGGGGAAGTACAACTGTCAGAAAATGGATAGTTCAGCCTTTCTGCAGAGAACTTAAAAATCCATCTGGAGTTAGAGACTTGAAATGGAGGCCAAACAGAACTAGAATCAGCAGAGAGACTGCAGCATTTGGAGGCTGAAGAAAAGGAGAAACATATGTCATTAGACTCATCAGTGAGACTGAGATGTCTGGAAGCTGAAGAGAATGAGAGACAGATGCAACATGAAAAGGAGATGCTGACTCTCTGCCAGGGTCATGGAGGTAATGGGGAAGGGAGTAACTGAACCCAGAAGCAACAAAGGTCAGTAAATTTCTTTCACAATTTTCAGAGGGTGATCATTTTGATAGTTTTATTCATATGTTTGAAAGGGTATGTAAACAGTATAATGCTGACCAAGGGCTCTGGGTACTGTTCCTGACCTCCTTACTCCATGGTAAAGCTGTAACTGCTATTTCTAAATTGTCTGATACTGCTTGCTTAAATTATAGTACTGTTAAAATAGTTTATTAGAGTGCTTTAAGTTAACACATGAAACTTGTAGGAAACAGTTTTGTGAGTACAGATGTATGGCAGATGAAAGTGTGTGTGAACATATTGCTGATTTAAGCACTTATTTTCATAGCTGAGTGAGTGGGTATCAGATCACCACTTTTGAAGGGCTGGCAGACCTTTAGTGAGGCAACAAGCCCTTAGCACTTTGCCTTAGGACATGAGAATCTGGTTAGCAGATAGGCAGTGCAATACCCCAGATGAGTTGGTGGGAAAAGGGAGATGACCTATACCTAGCAAGCAGGGCATCACTGCACAGGAAAGGGATACCCAGTGGTGCTCATGAGTCTAAGGGAACCCATGGCGGGCAGCCTAAACCGCCCTCGCAGAGTCCGCCATTGCAGAGGAAGCCACTACTTCAGGTACCTGGCCAAGACTAAGGGTTAAATGTTTTAAATGCAATGGGTCATGTAGCATATAGATATCCACGGAGGCAAGGTGGGGAACAAAAGGTGGAGAGCCAATAAGTGGGAATGACAGAATGCCAGCAGTAAGTTGTCTGGAGACAACAAGGGTACCAGACTACCACAAGAGGTTATATCCTATCTTAGTAGATGGGGAAACATGCCACTGCTGAGAGAGAAACAGCCTCTGACTTAACCATTGTGAAGCCTGCAATGGTTAAAGAGGAGCACTGCCTGCTTGGGCAATCTACTTCAGTCAGAGCTTTAGGAGGGACCCCATTCCAAAGTCTTTTTGCTAGGGTTCATCTTCACTGGAAGGATGGAAAAGAAAGCAAGCAAGTAGGTGCTTTTGAGGATATCCCTGCAGATGTCATGATAGGGAATGATGTTGGGTGACATCAGGTCATCCGAGCTATAAAAGAAGAGTAGGCAACGCCATTACCTCAGTCTTTCTTGCTGTGGAGCTCATAGCAGAAGCAATTCGCAGCAGTGCCGGTCGGCTGTTTCCAGATTTCAAAATGTAGCTGAAAACCTCTAAAGCTAAGTACCCCTTTGGGGATCCTTTCCTTTTCTTGCACTAATCGATGTCCGAAAAAGTCAACTGTCTCGCCTGTGGAAAGCAAATACCACACTGAGACTTCCATTCTTACTGCATCATTTGCTTAGGCCCAGATCATGATGTTACCCCCCAGTCGGTTCTGTGCCCTCTTTAATGCTAGAACTATTCGACATAGAGCTCTGTTTGTAGCCACTTATTTTTGTCTTCCATGTCCGATTAACGATATAAGACCATCAGAACCCTTCCACTAGGGCAACCTCTGTGCCACAGCATTCCTTAGAGGGGTACCCATCAAGGACATCCTGGAAGCTGCCACATGGACTTCAGTCCACACCTTCACCAGACATTACCATCTGAACCTATTCTCAAAAGCTAGGGCTGGGTTTGTCTCTGCAGTTCTGCAGGGCATGCTCATAGAATCTTAAGTTTCTGTTAACCTTCCACTCTTCTCCTCAGCTTTAGGAATCTTCCCAATGGTTAGGACTGCAGCAGTGAAACATGAAGAACATAGTACAGTTGTGTACACTCACCAGAAATGTAGATGTTCGAGTGTATTCACTGCTGCAGTCATGCTTTCCCTCCCTCCTTCCCCCTGATATCTGCTGTCCTTAGAGAGAGACATATTTCTATGGGGTCTTTGACCCCAGGACTACTAATAATTATTAACATTGGACTTCTTTGGTTGGTTAAGGCAAGAAAAACTGAGGTAATAGCATCGCCTGCTCTCCTTTATAGCTTGGGCAACCTGACATCACCCAGCAATCGAGAGCAGCCAACGCACAAAACTTTGACTCTGGTATTCGGACCGACTGAGGGCTACCACAGAATGGATAACCCAATGGTTAGGACTGCAGCAGTGAACACACACGAACATCTACCTTTATGGTGAGTGTACACAACTGTACTTTCTCCATTCTTTTGGAATTAGCTAGGGGCGATTACCACAAGCTTCCTCACTGGACCTACCCTCACGAGCAGAACTGTTTGATACAGCTTGACAGCAAACAACTTCTACTGACTGCTTGGGTGATAGGGTCTTCATACCTTTTAGGCATCTGTTTATTGAGGGCATGTGACAGATATTAATGGAGACAAGAAAGCCTGCTGTTAGAAAATCATATATAAGCAAATGGAAAATATTTTCAAATTGGTGCCAACAACTACCTAGGCAACCTACATTCAAGGCAAGTGAATTTACAATATTTGTGCGAGTTACTTTCCTATGGCCTGTGTTAGCCCACTGTCAAAGTTCATTTGTCAGCCATTTCAGCATACCTTCCCATGGATCCCACTCTTTCTATGCATTGTGATATCAGAATGTTTTTTGAAAAGAGTATTATGTGAGACAGCTCCACGAAAATTGGTAACCCCTCCTTGGGATCTTAATTTTATGGAAGAGAAGCTAATACTTTATTTAAATGAGCTCATCCATCTGGCTGATTTGATGCTCAACATGAAAAACAGTTTTAATTATTGCTCGACCTCTGCAAAAAGGGTATCTGAGTTGCAAGCTCTTATGGTGGGTCGACCTTATCTCATTTTCCACAGAGACTTTTTTTTTTTTTTTTGAGAAGTAATCCTTTTTTGACTGAAATGGTATCCGAGTTTACCTGAAGCCAGGCTGTCTATCTCCATGTTTTCCCAGAATGTTGTAAAACTGAGGAGGAGATAATATTTCATACCTTGGATAGACACAGTCAACTTGGGTACTATCTTGACAGAACAAAACTTTTCAGAACTTCCGATTATTTATTAATTTCTTGTGAAGGTAATAAGGGACAACCTGTGTCAAACCAGACAATTTCCAAATGGTTGTCTCGGTCTGTTACTTTTTATTGTACTTACAACAACAAAACTGTTTCAGGCAGAGTCAAGGCACACCGTACTAGGGCTTTGGCTTCATCTATGGCTTTTTGGAAAGGGTTGGACTCTAAAAGTATTCTAGAAGCAGTAACTTGGTTCTCTCTGCATATTTTTACAGTGCACTGTAAGCTAGATTCCTTTTCCAGTTCTAAATCAGTCTTCGCTAAGATTCTTTCGAGACTCCCAAACCCTTCCCTTTCCATGTCACAGTTATTCTAAGCTATTAGTCTACCTCTATTGCTTAGACTGTTGCAGCACTGATCAATATGATGAACACAGTACTATTGTTTAAACAAACTTACTATAATAGGAGTAGTTTGAAAGATCACTGCAGCAGTAGCTGCTCCTTACCTCCCACTTTGTTTTTTTTGGTGTGATATTTCATGCCATGGTGTTAACGTTTGTTTTTTTGTTGGTCCTAGTAATGTCCTCTCATTCCTTAGCCTTTCTCCCTTAGTTGGCATGAAAGATTTGGCTCCCAAACCTGTCTTCACTGAATAAGGGTTTGAGTGCGCAGAAGGTGTCCTGAGGATTTGGAAGCTGGCTGGCTGTTATATCTTAGGCTAATGGAACTGCAGCAGTGATCATTCAAACATCTAGTCTTAATGGTAAGTTTACTTACGCAATTGTACTTTCTGATGACCTTGCAGTGAAAGAGAGAGAGACTAATTAAAAAAGTGTAAAGAAAAAGCACTAGAATGCTTAGAGGTCTGGAAGGGGATTTGTGTGAGGTAAGATGCGCCATGGCTGTGTATGTTATTTGCAAAGAACTGTGAGAATAGGACGGGGCAGGGAGCAGGGCATAATTACTAGCTAAAAAGATACAGATATAACTTGGACATGAGGAAATACTTCATTACAAAAAGGATGATGGATAGAAGGAATGAGCTCCCATAACAGGTAATGCAGGCTAAAACAACAAACTGTAACAGAAAGGATGGAATAAGTGGAGAAGAATAGGGGGTCAGCATTCTAACAGCAGAATACTAGCTAGAGAGCTGAGTTAGGATAGATTAAACCATTCCTACTTCTGCAAGGCAGCACAGCACATTATTCATTCAGACATGTCTGACAAAGTCTAAACAGGTAACACCTTCCTTATGCCTGCTTTTACCATTTTAAAGCCAATGATCTTAATTATGAACACTGCTTAGAATAAGGTAAACTAAAAAAACAGCTTTAGAGAGAAGTGCATTCTAAATGTAAACCTGGCTGCAAAAAATAATTCAATACCTTAACTGTAACCTGCACAATGCCAAACCATAACTATGAAGCTATGGACAAAGATAATCTAACTGGAGCACCATTTATTGATCTTTGAAAAGAGTACTTGAAGCAGCAACATCACAGAGTTTTACTTAAGACTGTATCTAATTTTGACTTATCTAACATAACACTGCAGTGATTCTTTGCCTTTTTAAGAATATTTACAGTACAGCAAGTCAGTAATTACTCTGGCAATGGTATTTATAGAAGGTGTACCCTAGATGTTCGTGTTGCACTGTTGCAGTCATCACATTTGGGTTATCTGCCTGCAGGTAGCCCTCACTCAGCCTGAATACCAGAGTCTTGGATTCCTGCATCGGATGTTGTCTCTTCTTTCATGATGTCAGGTCGTCAGGGGTATAGAACATGCAGCTGATGCCATTACATCAGTCTTTCTTGCCGTGGGGTGCCCGAAGCAGAAGCAGTTCACAAGTGCCGGTTGGCCGACTTCTGAAATTTTCGTTTTCGAGTTTCAGAACCGAAGTCTTCAAAAAAAGATAAGTACTCCATTGGGGATCTTTTTTCTTGCTCCATCCGATGTCAGTAAAAGTTAACAATTGTCTTACCTGTGTAAAGCAAATACCTCATAAAGATTTTCATTCGTACTGCATTCCTTGCTTAGACCCAGACCACGATGTCCCCCACTGTCAGTTTTCCGCCTTGTTCAACCCCTGAACTATATGTCGTCGGGCTATCTTTGCAGCAAATTATTTTGGTACTCAGTATCAGTACTCCGAAATGGCTTCGTTAAGCCATCCGACTACCGATCTTCCAAAAAAGGTAAAGATAAAGACAGACCGCATAGGTCCAAAACTGCCGACAATGCTTCTGTTAAGCTAGTTGCCAGTCCGCCTGTACTTGGTGAGGCGCTTTCGCAGCCCTGATACTTGCTACCTCAGATTCGCAGGTCTTTACTGAGACCCATTCAGAGTCCAGTATGCCACGAAATGCTTCTTCGACTACGGAACCTGCGGATGTCTCTACCTTGGATGGGTCCGGAGCCGCTGTGCAGGCATTGGCTTCTGAGGGTGTATTCAGGCCTACAGACTTGCATTTTAAACTGACGCCATCTTCTTCATCCAGGCCTAAAACTCGCACCATGCCTAGAAAACCAGCCAAACCGCATGCTCAGGCCCATATGCCTAAAAAACAAATGCTTAGAATGGCTGAAGACCTTATTACCCTAATTATGGGAAGCCAGCCTTCCCCTTCTAAGAGACCTAGATTCTTCTGATCAGGAATCTGATATGTCTGTTCCTTCTGATTACCAGGATTTGCCTTTATCTACCTATGAGGATTCTGATGCAGAGGATTCCATTTTCTCTGCTTCGCCTCCAGAAGATTTTTCTTTTGGTGAAACCTTGCATTTCCGCTGGGAAAGCCAGGATTACTCTGACTCCAAAAAGTGGCTTAGGGAATTCTTACTCCTTCCTCAACACAGGCCATTAGCTATCCCTCCTGTTCTGGACATTGTGGATGATGCTTTCTTGGAATCTAGCCTTTCCCCAGACACTTTACCTCCATCTCCCAGAAAACATGACAGGCATTCCAGAGTAGCTGACATTAACAAGTTCCTCTTCAAGGAATCCTACTGCGGATCCTGAGAACATTTCCCAAGGACCAAAATGCATTAAGGCTACTGCTGCTACAAATCCAACCCCTTCTGATAGAGATTCTAGAGCCTTGGACAGATGGGGTAAGAAGGGCTTTAAATTGCCAGTTTCATATGTTAAAGTACCAGCAGCATATTATGGGACTACTTAAACAGAAAATTATGTTGATTCCTGACTGTGCAGAACACAAAGAATTACAGGATTTAATGCATTCTGCAGAACACATTGGTAAACATACTTTTCAATGTGGTTTTGACTCTTTAGAAGCATCTTGCAGGGCTGCTGTCACTGGGTCTGTACGTAGAAGGCATGCTTGGCTTAAGGAGCAAAACTTGCCAGATCATGTTAAAATTAAATTGCTGGATGCTCCTTTAAACCAAGATTGCTTGTCTGGCAACAAAGCTGAAGAAGTCCTCAAAAGGGTGGAGGAAAAAGCTAAATCTATGCAAACTGTTAAAGAGTTCCTACAAGTATAGCCTCCCAGATTTAGTAGGCATTGGCTTTCAAAGAATTGGTCTTTCCAGTCTCTTCCAGGCCTTCTCAGTCCAAACCCAGAAACAGCAGACCACCTAGGTTACAGTCTCAGGCTACGCACAGGCCTAAGCAGTGGGAGGCTCCCACTTCCAAAGCAGGGAGTAGTAAGCCAACCTCCTAAGGAAAAAATGACACAATGACTTAACCCTTCCAAGCCCTGCTCAACTGCCTTCACCCTTAGAAGGAAAGCTCGCCCTGCATGCAAAAAACTGGGAACTCATTACCCAAGACAAATGGGTTTTGAATATAGTTTCCCAAGGATACAGATTCCACTTCCACACCCTACCAACCCCAAACAGTTGGCTAGACCTACCCCCCAAATCAGTGGGCAGAGGCCCAACAGCAGGTTCTCTCTTTTCTAATTATCAGGGCTATTCAACCTGTCCCAGCAGAACAAAGGGGGCACGTTTTTTATTCAAGACCTTTCCTGGTACCCAGAAAAGACCGCTCCTGGCATCCTATCCTGGACCTCTCTATTCTAAACACTTTTCTGGTAGTTCCAAAATTCAAAATGCTAACACTTCAACAGCTGCTTCCTATGCTAGGCAAAGATGCCTGGTTGGCAACCTTAGTCTTAAAGGAAGCTTACCTGCACATTCCAATAAGGGACTCTTGCAGGAAATACCTACACTTCCGGGCAGGCTCCATGCACCATCAGTTCTCTGCACTTCCCTTTGGCTTATCTACTGTGCCCAGGGTATTCACAGTGTCTAGCTCCAGCCATTGCATTTTGCAGGCAGAGAAATATTCAGATATACCCATACTTGGACGATTTTCTGATTCAGGCAGAAAGCCAGGGCTTGCTATTAAAACATCTGGCAGTAATAAAGAAACTTCTAACCTCACTGGGGTACACCATAAACGAAAATAAATCTCACCTAGTACCCTGCCAACAGATTGTATTCCTGGGAGAAAGCTTGAACACAACTTCCCAGATGGCTTTCCTCACTCCAGAGAAGCAAGTTTATTTGACAACCTTCTTCAAACTATTAGCCACAAAGCCCCAGCTATCTCCAGGGAAAATTCTGCAAGCCCTGGGGTTCATGGCCTTTTGCATTCTACTAATTCCATATGCAAGACTGCATATGCGAAACAACAATGGTATCTAAAAAGCCTATGGTGCCAACATTCTCAGGACCTGGAATCAATGATGCCTATCATTCCTTTTATGAAAACAGAGGTCCTTTGGTGGGTAGAGGCCTGCTACCAAACAAGGGGGGCTCCCTTTCACTCTACCCATGCCACCCAAACCCTAATGACAGACGCATCAGACTATGCATGGGAGGCTCACTTGGCAGGGCAGTGCATTCAGGGCAAATGGAACCTGAGACAGATGCACCTGCATATCAACCAAAAAGAAATGTTAGCTGTACAGAATTCCCTGACAGCCTTCAAAGACCGCATTCTTTCAGGACAACTATTGGTAAAGACAGACAACACCACAGTTATGTGGTACATAAGCAGGGGGGAATGCACTCATACCCTCTTTGCAGACTACCCATGGCTCTGTGGAACACAGCCTTGAGCTACCAAGTGCACCTACAAGCTCAGTTCCTGTCAGGCAAGCTAAATTCACTGGCAGATGACCCAAGCATAAATCTCATGGACCCACACAAATGGAAACTGGAGCCAAAAATATTCAACCTCTTGAGGAACAAATGGGGGACTCCAGAGGTAGACCTGTTTGCCTCCTGTCAGAACTACCAGTTGGACAAATTCTTCACAAGAACTTCCCACAGTCAAGCTTGGAAAGTGGATGCCCTGTCCTTTACCTGGGAAAGGCTCTCAGTTTATGTCTTTCCACCTCTGCCTCTCCTCTCGAAGGTTCTGCAAAAGATCAAACAGGACAAGCCAAGGATAATACTGATTGCCCCAGACTGGCTACGACAGCACTGGCACACCCCCTCTTGCGCAGTATGACTCTGCTGGAACCATGGCACCTGCCTCAGACCCCCTACCCTGCTGTCCCAGCAGGCAGGCCAAATTCTGCACCCTCGGCTTTAAACCCTGAACCTTGCAGTCTGGCTAATTCCTTGAGCTCTCCAATAGCATCCTTCAGTAAGCAGGTTCAAGATGTCATTCTGGAGGCAAGGAGGCCTAGTACTAGAAAATCCTATGCTGAAAAGTGGAAAAGATACTGTTCCTGGAGCCAGACTCTGAGGATGGGCACAACAGTGCCCAGCTTACCTCAGTACTTAACAGAAATGCTCCACAAGGGCCTATCCTTCTCGTTAATTAAAATTCATGCCTCTGCCATTTCATCACATTACAATACTGAACCACCACTCTTCTCTCACTCCCTGCTAAAGCTATTCCTTAGAGGGGCCAACATTTTAAGACCCCCTCCAGGAGAGCCCCTACTCCAGCCTGGGACCTTAACTTTGTATTGAAAAAGCTTACTCTCCCTCCTTTTGAGCCAGCTGCAACTGCAGAGTTGAAATTCATTTCTTGGAAAACAGCCTTCCTTCTAGCCATCACTTCAGCAAGAATAGTGTCTGAATTACATGCCCTCATGACAGTGGGAACCCTTCATTATCTTCCATGCAGACAGGGTTTCCCTTAGGACCAATCCTTCCTTTATGCCCAAGATGGTGTCTAGTGTGGCCCTAAATCAGTCCATTCATTTGCCTACTTTTTTCCCTAATCAAACAAAACAAAAGAGAATGAATACTGCACTCTCTGGACATGCACAGTCAACTTAGATTTTATTTGGACAGGACTAAGCCTCTCCAAAAATCTGAACAGCTGCTAGTTGGCTTTGCTGCAGGGGCAGAGGGGAAGATCATTTCAAAGCAAACCATTTCTAAATGGATAGCCCAATGCATTAATTTCTGCTACAAGCACCATGGAAAACCTACCCCACGGGGGATAAAATCACATTCCACTAGGGCTGCATCTACCTCTGCAGCCTTTCTTAGAGGAGTCCCTACCATGGACATCCTAGAAGCTGCTACCTGGAGCTCTGTACATACCTTCACCAACCATTACCACATGCCTATTTTTTCTAAATCCATAGCTGGTTTTGCAGGGCTTAATAGCTGCCTCTAATGCTCTCTAACTTCCTCCTCCCTTCCTTAGATTTGGGAATCATCTCAAATGTGATGACTGCAACAGTGAAACACGAAGAACATAGTACAGTTGTGTACACTTACCGTAAATGTAGATGTTCGAGTGTATTCACTGTTGCAGTCCTGGTTACCCTCCCTCCAGCTCCCTGACTTCTCTTGGCTCTACCTTTCCTTCTTGTTTGGTGTATTTAAGTTTTCTGGTGTATTTGCTTTTTGATGGAGGTGTACCATAACATATAATTGCTTTCCATTGTGGGGGTAACTGACATCTTGTGCAAGAAAAACTGATGTAATGGCATTGGCTGCATGTTTTATACCCTTTATGACCTGACGTAATGGAAGAAGAGACAGCATCCGATGCAGGAATCCAAGACTCTGGTATTCAGGCCGGCTGAAGGCTACCTGCAGGCAGATAACACAAATGTGATGACTGCAACAGTGAATACACTCGAACATCTACATTTATGGTAAGTGTACACAACTGTACTGTTTCTATATTAGGACAATTCATCATCATCATCTTTCAGCTGTTCCCGTTAGGGGTCGCCACAGCAGATCATCTGTTTCCATTTCTTCCTGTCCTCTGCATCTTGCTCTGTCACACCAACCACCTGCATGTCCTCTCTCACCACATCCATAAACCTTATCTTAGGCCTTCCTCTTTTCCTGTTACCTGATAGCTTCATCCTTAGCATCTTTTTCCCAATGTACTCAGCATCCCTCCTCAGCACATGTCCAAACCAACGTAATCTTGCCTCTCCGGCTTTGTGTCCAAACCTTCCAACCTGGGCTGACCCTCTAATATACTTATTCCTAATCCTGTCCACCCTCGTCACACCCAGTGCAAATCTTAACATCTTTACCTCTGCCACATCTAGCTCAAAGTCCTGCCTTTTTGTCAATGCCACTGTCTCCAACCCATATAACATATCTGGTCTCACTCCCCTCTCATAGGCCTTCCCTTTCACTCTTACTGGTACTCGTCTGTCATAAATCACTCCTGACACTCTTCTCCACCCACTCCATCCTGCCTGTAATGTCTTCTTCACCTCTCTTCCACACTCGTACTCTGAACTATTGATCCCAAGTATTTAAACTCATCCACCTTCACCACCTCTACTGCTTGCATCCTCACCATTCTGCTATCCTCCCTCTCATTCACACACATATATTCTTAGTCCTGCTGACTTTCATTCCTCTCCTCTTCTCTCTAGAGCATATCTCCCTCTCTCCAGGGTCTCCTTCACCTGTTCTCTACTCTCACCACAGCTCACAATGTCTTCTGCAAACATCATAGTTCACGGGGACTCCTGTCTGATCTTATCTGTCAACCTGTCCATCACCATTGCAAATAAGAAAGGGCTCAGAGCTGATCCTTGAAGTAACCCCACCTCCACCTTAAACGCATCCGTCACTCCCACCGCAGACCTCACCACTGTCACATTACCCTTGTACATATCCTGTACCACTCTTGCATACTTCTGTGACACTCCTGACTACTTCTTACAATACCACAACTCCTCTCTAGGCATGCTGTCATATGCTTTCTCTAAGTCTACAAAAACACAATGCAACTCCTTCTGACCTTCTCTGTACTTCTCCATCAACACTCTCAGATCTAACATCGCATCTACAGTGCTCTTTCCCAGCATGAGACCATACTGCTGATCACTAATCATCACCTCCCTTCTTAACCTAGCTTCCACTACTCTTTCCCATAACTTCATGCTGTGACTGATCAATTTAATCCCACTGTAGTTACTACAACTCTGCACATCACCCTTATTCTTAAAAATCAGTACCAAAACACTTTCTCGCCATTCCTCAGGCATCCTCTCACTTTCTAAGATTTCATTAAACAATCTGGTTAAAAACTGCACTGCCATTTCACCTAAACACCTCCATGCTTCCACAGGTGTGTCATCTGGGCCAACAGCCTTTCCATTCTTCATCCTCTTCGTATCTATCCTTACTTCCACCTTGCTAATCCATTGCACTTCATGATTCACTATCCCACCATGATTCATTATCCCACCATCATCCAACCTTCTCTCTCTCTCATTCTCTTCATTCATCAACCCCTCAAAGTACTCTTTCCATCTCCTCAACACACACTCCTCACTTGTGAATATGTTTCCCTCATTATCCTTTATCACCCTTACCTGCTGCACATCTGTCCTAGCTCGGTCCCTCTGTCTAGCCAATCGGTACAGGTTCTTTTCTCCCTCCTTAGTGTCCAGCCTTTCATACAACTCTTCATATGCCTTATCCTTAGCCTTTGCCACCTCTCTCTTTGCCATGCACCTCATCTCCTTATAGTCCTGTCTACTTTCTTCCTCTCTCTGACAGTCCCACTTCTTCTTTGCCAACCTCTTTCTCTGTATACTGTCCTGTACTTCCTCATTCCACCACCATGTCTCCTTGTCGCACCAAGCACCTTTCTAGCCGTCTCCCTTACTAGCTCTGCTGTAGTTACCCAGCTATTTGGTAACTCTTCACTGCCAACCAGTGCTTGTCTTAACTCACCCCTAAACTCCACCTCACAGTTACCCTTTTTCAATTTCCACCATTTGATCCTTGGTGCTACCCTCACACACCTCCTCCTCCTCTTCTTGATCACCAACGTCATCCTACAAACCACCATCCTATGATGCCTAACTACACTTTCCCCGGTCACCACTTTACAGTCTCCAATCTCCTTCAAACTGGCCCTCCTACATAAGATATAATCCACCTGTGTGCATCTTCCTCCACTCTTGTATGTCACCCTACGCTCCTCCCTCTTGTTAAAATACATATTCACCACAGCCATGTCCATCCTTTTCACAAAATCCACTACCATCTGACCTTCTGCATTCCTTTGTTTAACACCGTACCTACCCATCACTTCCTCATCCCCTCTGTTCGGACAATTACTATTTTCTATTAAACATTAACAGTGGATCTACCAAGCCTAACAGTCCTCCTGTGATTTACATAGTAGTAAGGTATCAAGTTAAATATGGCTGCCTTTTCTCTATCTGTGAAAAGTCATTCTTCAGACTTGCACCGCCCTCCCTATCTAGCCTTCCTACTCATGTTACTTACATGATCTTGTTGATTTGAAAGAGCAACTAAGGTGCCACTATAGAAATTAATGTAAATGCCCTTGTTTTAAAGATGATGATTAGTGTTCTTGCCTTCTTAACTTGGAGAAACCTTAAGAATATTCATTTTACTTCTACCTAAGTTTATCTTGGACACTTAGCCTTTATTAGTATTTGTAGGGTCATTTATTTGCTAAATGCTGTACTGAATAAGTATGCTGACATATACTTTCGTCCGTCTGTATTGTACATTTCATATTTGTATCCCTTATGTTTTGTGCTGCCTTATGACCTGGGACAGTCTTCAAAAGGGTCCTATAACATGGTTAACAAACTTCAAATAAATAAATAAAATTCCAAACAGCAGAACCTGCAGGATGACTTCAGTAATTTATTGAACTTGATTGGTCAAAAGAGATCTAGTCATCAACTGAAAAAAATCCATGTAAGTGTTTAAAATTTAGAACACACTAAGAGCTTAAATGGTACCCCATACTATGCATTACAGATATCTAGTGATTATGTCCTCCCCCTGCCTTATTCTGTCGCCTCACAGTTCTTTTCAAATATCTTATGCACCCTTGCCACTTCTTTCCTCACACAGATCCACTTATCAACTTTGACCCAAGAAAAATAACTAGGAATTAAATTTGATCAACATCATACAATCTTTACACTTACTGACAATATCTCTAAGCACACGCTACAAGTATTCAAACGTTCTTCCTTTTTACACACACGCAGTTATTGCCATCCAAATATGGATGCCAAAATTGAATATTGCTTGAGTTTGTATTACACCCTACAAAGAACACACACACATTGCAAATCACAAGTTAACAAAATTTGCCATTTAAGTATACTAGCTCCACAGAACATCAATGTAACACTTTTGAGAAAGCTGGATGGCTGCTAGTAAGTGCAAATTTGAAATTCCTTCTGTTCGTCTTATCCACCACCAGCAGCAAAACTCTGATAGAAAGATATCCTATCTCCTTTGCTCAGATATAGGTAATACCTTTAACCTAGTCTGGTCATTCTATAAAAAGGCCTTTAATAAGCTAGTCCCAGCAGTATGGAATACTATACCACAAAATGTAAGAAAAAAAACAGTGCCTTTGCAAAATTCAAACACAACCTGTTAAATCATCTTATCATTGAATGCAAGTGTAAATGTTTCTATACAGGCTAGATGAGTCAGTCTTGTAGTTCATATGCCGCCAGATTCATTGAATCACATTTACCAAACATAAGACACCACATACCTAGGATAATTAATTATTCTGATCTATTTTAATATTCACAGAGGTGCATTTTACCTAAAAAATGTTACCTTCTAATCTGAGGGAATGCCTCATTCTTGTTTATGGGAAGGAGAGTGCACTGGGTATTTTAACCAGTGTCCTCATCTTATCTAACCTATTTTAGTTTCAGCTTTAGTTTAATGTTTAGTTAGTTCTGTACTTGGTAGCTTTCAGGCAAGCATTGTATACAAATCAGTAATGTATGATTACTTGTGTATTTATTATGTATTATTTTATTTTTCAGTATACTTTTTTGGCCTACTTGGCCTTGATTGTGGTTAAAAAGCGTAAGTTGACCAGCCCACCATCCTTGTAAACAAATTAAATAAATGAATAAGTTAAGGTGCTAAGCATATGTTCCCAGAGTCTGCAAACAAAGGGAAAAAGCATTGCCACTAACAACTGGTAATTAAGATGTTATAGGTTCATAGGTGTGTACTAGGCTAATGACCCTGGAGCCTTTACAAGCCTAGCCTAGGATTACCCTGGCATCATGCCACCCGACCTTAGTTCCCAGTGCCTTTGTCAAGTAGAGCCACTGGAATCATTCCCAGGGTGAGTTTTCTATTTCCCATCTACTCATCAAGATTTCTCTTGAAGAGGGCCAGTGAGGCGCTCCGCTTGACATGTATGGGAAGTCTATTCCATAGCATGGGCAGTCTGTGGGTTATGAACCTGTCCTTCCAGCTTGTTCTGTTGTTTGTGGTAATGAGGTTGAGATCTATGGAGCATGTAGTGTGGAAGGATTGGGATTTCTTTAGATGTAGCATTTATAACAGAACTGGGTCAGACATGGCTTTGTAAGTCGAGCAGAGATTGCCTCTAAGTAGGCAATATGAGACAGAGAATAGTTGGAGTTTTTTTTTAGTCTGTCCATATAGGGCAAGTGTGTAAGGCCTAAGATCCTCTTTGTGATGTATTTTTGCGGCCTCTCCGGTTGTTGTAGGTGTCTAATGAGGTACATACCAAATGGGGCATTGTACTCGATGATTGGCCTAGGGAGACAATGACCTCTTTCTTCCTGGATGCAAAACCCATAGTAATAAGATGTGCCACATAGAAAGACTTTCTGACCACGGTGGCAATGTGGTGGTCAAAAGAGAGGTTGCTGCCTACCTGTGTTCCCAGATCTCTTATGATGCCTTCTGTGTTCAGTGAACTACCATCGATGTGGTAATTCATAGGAACCGGGTTTTTCACAAAGGGGATGATGACACATTTTTTTGCATTGAGCTTAAGGCCATGGTTCTGACACCAGTCATTGGTGAGGCCTTTCTGTAGGATGTGAACATCACTTGGGGAGTTAATTATCACTCCCAACTTGCAATCATCTGCGAAATTTGTCAGCCAGAGTCCCTTCGTGTTGGCCTGGACTTCAGAGAAGTAGATACCAAACAGGAGAGGACCCAGGACCAAACCCTGTGGGACTCCACTCATGACTGGTCGACAGTCTGATAATAAATAGCAAACCACTTAGTACAGATACAAAAGATCCACATTATCACACAGAGCTTTATGCACTATAGAATGGTTGACAGAGTCCTGTGATTCAAAAAACACTCCTACTCCATGGAGCAGGATCAAGCAAGAGCACATGTAGGATCACTCTCAGTGCTGCCCAGCCACCTACCTACTATGGTAATGTGCCTGATCACATGCCATTCACAAAAGGTAAAACATTGTTGAACAAGCTGGCTCCTTTAGTGTAAGCTGCAGGTCTCCAGCAGTGTACAAACAACTGATAAAATTGCTGTGGATGCACTGATCTCTTCATGCCGTCACTATTGCTGAGCAACATAGTAATACTGTTGCACTGTAAAACCCCGCCTTATGTTGACCATGCCCTTCTTTACATTGCAACAAGCCTGCTACCACACACTGTCTTGTCCCATCTTCAACAAGATACTGGTAAAACCCCATCAATGGGGGCTCGCACAGTATAAGAATCCATCATTATTAAAATATGGTAATTATCACAGTGCCACATGCATACAGAATGACTGTGACATTCAAGAACCAGTTATTCATGCTGGCAATGTTCAGCATGTAAGATAGCATACTACTGTACAGTACTCCTTACCAAGTAGATACATGGTAAGGTAAGCTATGTAGTAAGCATCTGCCTTACACAGTAGAATGTGTAGTACTGTCAGGCTACACAGAGCTACTGCTAATACTGTGCACAGGAGTGTCTGCTGTGCATTAGCATGCACCATTCAGAAAAATGGAATACTCATTCTCTGCCCCCAGATAATTTGGTTCCCGAATTACAGTAGTCAATCGCTGTTTATCAAAGGAGGAATTTTTTACACTTCTGAGAACTGTTTTTGGGAATACCAAGGCCACTTTCTAGCTTTTCATTTTCGGGTCTATATTAGAACACCGAATGTTCTAAATACCGAATGCTCTAAAGAGCGAAAATGCAGGAACTCTAAGTGCTTTTTTCGAGATCGCAGTACAGTGTACGCAGTACATATTTGCCCTTTCCTCAGTGTAGTGCAATCTTGGAGTTGGAATAAATACTTAGTGGGGGATGGGGGGCACAGCCCCCCACAATAAAAATTTTGAAGTCCTACATTTTCACTCTTTAGCGCGTTCACTCTGTAGAACATTCAAATAGTTGAATTTTGTTACTGCTGGCCTAGTAGTGTTGCTTTGTTTAGATAACAAACCAGTGTCAGTGTCTCAACAGGTAGCATGTTTAGCTCTGGTTCTGTAAGATCAGTGGGTTCTGTTCCTACCCCAGGTGATTAGATTCATTTTCCATTACTGGCACTGCAGTGCAACATTAAGGGGGTATTGCACTATTTAGTGTGCTGTTATTTGGATTGAATGTTTAAGCAAAGTCCCATCTGCCTGAGCTGATGGTTGCTAGGGTGACTGTGAAAGATCCTTTGGAAAAGAGTTGGATAAATTTTCTGTCAATATAGATATCACCTTGGGTCTGCCTTGAAAAGAAGCTGCTAGTTTAGTGGGATTAACCTAGTCAACAAAGGGTAAGTAAATCAAGAGTATGAATGGCTTCAATAAAATGTATAAATGAGAAGGGAAATGTGCGGTTTGTCAGAACTAACTGGGCTGTGCCATTTTGTCTTCCCATCTGCTAGTTGTGGCTCTGCCATTCCCTTCTCACCCTGTTCCTCACGAGGGTCACTTTACCTTATTGCCTTAGGTGACATATGTTTTACATACATGTGAGCAATGGGCAAAGAAAGGCAGTAATGTGTGGTTTAGAGAAGCAGCATGTGCATCCCTCTGAGATTATTTGACATTTCTTATTATAACCCAACTAATTAGTGATGTGAAATGCAATATAAAATAAAAAAATAGAAGTGGCCACAAATATCTGGTGGACTCTTCTGACCCACAAGCCATGATGTGCTCCCTGTGAAATTATTGCGGCTAAACTGACTGAGCCTGTAAGGTTTCTTTCTTTTCGATGCATGTGAAAGAATGATCATAAAATATAACTGATGCTTGCTAGAGCTAGAATAGTTAACCCTTGTTTCTCCTGATGAAAGGTCAGACTATTGTCTTAGTTTGTCATCTACTCATAAGCTATTTAACAGAGTAAATAAAACTTCCGGAAGTTACAGCCTTTCTTTCTAACATAAAGGGAAAAAGATTTACAGTTTTGAAGCAACCTTTTTAAATTGACTTTATACAGCTTGTTTCATTTTTATTTCTTTGTGCGTGGCTTTTGAAGCGTATTAGTAATTGAAGGTGTGGTTTCCTTTATAAAGATTTTGTAAGTGCCGGCCATCGATTAGGTTAATATGTACTCAGGAAAGGAAATTTCATAGGTCAGTTGCCAGATAATTTAACCCACTGTGAAATGTAGTCTACTTGTAAATTCTTTTAGGTAAAACAGTTATGAAGTGCAACTTTCTGTGGGAGTGACCAGGTTTAGTTTCTTCTTTACTCATCTGCAACATGTTATAGTTTTCCCATTTTTAAATTTAGTTTTGATAGCTTGAATAACTTATTTTGGTGTTATCTCTGCTAATCAGGATTAAAAGCTTGAATTACAGACTGAAAAATGCACTGTTCCATTCATTTAAGTATTGGAGTCATGTTATAAACTTATTGTGCTCAAGCAAATGGCTGACATTAACCGAGTCTTGTATAACTTTCAGAGCATGTATGTGATATATTGTGAACAAGACTGTGAATGCAGTTTGCTTTTGTTTTAGCAAGATGGTAAGCTCCTTCTCATTTACTTAGTGATTGTTATCTGAACCTGTTCCATTCCTCAGTGTGATAGCATCTTTGGTATTACATGCTATTCTGTGTTCCACTTCCAGTTTCAGTAACATGAAAAGCAGATTCTCATATTCTTTCTAATGTCTGAAGTTTTGCAACATTTAAACACATTTGCAGAATGTATACACAGCACTTAACTGAACTTTAAAAGCAGTAATGAGAATTATCAAAATCTAAACCATCTACACAAAATACTGTAAAGGAGATAAAAGAACTGGAGTTGGGATTTTTAGAAAAGGGAGCAAGCAAGTTACATAAAAACAAATATAATTTGTGGGGAAATGCTTAACAGAATGATGTTCAGGGGGAGGACTGAGTGGTTAAGGGAAGGCAGAAATTGAGCAACTTATGTCATGCTGGAGTAAATGGTAATTGTTAGAAAAGAAACAAGTATGTGTACTTAACTAAAATAATGAAAATGTCACTATGGTTTGTTTTAAAACATGTTACCCTTTATCATTTTATAAACTGTGATTAAATAAAGATGTTCAAAAAAGTAAGAGAAATTTTGTTTGGTCCTTGTCAAATTACCCACGCCAAGACTCCTAACCATTAATGCATCATCTAGTTTAGTGACTCCAGAATTCTCACTTGAATGTTTTTTGGAAGCCTTCTTCATTCTGGGACCAAAATTCTGAAACACAAAGCCAGATTTGCTTTGAGAGCTGACAGGTATAGAGGCTTTTAAGATACAACATTGTTCCAAAAAAGCTCAATGTAAATGTGTAAGCATGGCTATAAACCTGATTTGAAGTTGTTGTTTGTCTTTTGGCTTTTCCCGGTTGGGGCGTCGCCACAGCGGAACTCTGGTCCGCTAATGATTGGTAGTTGATTTTTACGTGCCGAGTTACCAGCCCTGACGCACAAACTTCAACGAAGGTGCGCCCATTCACGCACGTCTCCACACACAAGACGCTCTAGCTGAGAATCGAACCGGACAGCGTCTTACTGTGAGGTGACAACTCTACCGCAGCAACACCACCGCAGGTCTGTAAACCTGATTTGAAGTATAGCCTTAAAATAGCTGTTGTAAGAAACCTAATCAACTTCCATAAATTCTTTAAAAAAAAAAAAAAAAAGCTGCGTAAGATTATGTCATGCAATTAGTGGAACATGCATGTAATGGGAAACAGTTTCAAGAAAAAGAAGAGAAAGTTTGTAGTAGTTTTTTTTTTCAATATTATATACTATTCAGTTCCATAAATTCTAAAGCAGCCTAAGATTATTTCATATGATTAGTGGAATACATATGAAATGTGAAAGCCCTTAGAAAAGCAGAAAAGAAAGTTTGTAACAATAACCACTACTCAGGCATCACGTAAATAAGTCCATCAGCCTGATCCACACTTTCCAAGGAGAGTCATTTTTCTCGAACCAGACCTTGAAGTGTAGCTGGATAATCCTTGCAACATTTCATTGAAGTTATCTTTGACCTTGTTGGTTTTGATGATATTTCTGCTGTAAAAATCTGCTGTCAGTCATAATTAGAGCTCCTTAGGACTTGCTGAAGTGGATGGAACTGGTCCATAATGCTGTGTTTATCTAATTAATTGAGAACAAAAAATTAAACTGTGGAGTTGATGAACTGGAGGACTTGGGTCACAAGCACTGATGTGCATGTCTGGTTATATATGATGATGCATGCTTCAGTGGGCCCACAACTTTCTCGAAGTTACTTTCTTCCCCTTCTCAAAGCGCCAGAAATAGAGTACTGCATCTAGACTTGTCTTCTAAATCTAGCAGGCTGACCTGTAGCTTTTGCTATCAGTCATGACAGCTTGAGTTGGTTCACTTTATTTCAGTTCATCCAAAAGACAGCTATGTTTGTATAACCACCTCTGATGACTGCCGCTTCAATTAAAACTATTCCTTTTTTTGGTTTTGGTGTCAACTGTGGTAAGACAGGAAAATAACTTTTCCAGTGATGTTACCTTGTAATAAAACTGAACCTTCTGTAAGAAGGACATTTTATGAGTTTGTTGCCTTTTTGTATTTAAAGAACTGTATTGGATTGTACTTGCTACTGACAGTTCTTTTATTGGAAGCAGAGAGTGGTAATACAGAGCAAGCAAAATTTCAACTTATTCATCTTCTGGACAGCCCATCGTAAAGCCAAGATGTGAGGAAGAGTTAGCTACTCCATTAGACTGAAGAGGAACTGTGCCAGAAGGTTTGCAGGAGCTTAGTCTGTTTTAATGTGGGGAGGAATAAAACAGGTTTTGATACCAGCAAAGTGAGGTAACAGGAGCTCTGCTGCTGAGCTTTACCTTAACTTGGCTATTAGAGGTCAGCCATAAATCCAGTTTCACTTTTCTCACGGACTCTATATTTCACCACAAGGTTTAGGGATGAACAACCAAAGCTAATTCTAGTTGGCCATTGTTAGCCAATAAAGAGAGAGTGGTCCCAGATTCTCAGGTCCCATGTAATGCATGAAATTTTCCTACATCTCTCTTATGGGATCACAAAAAATTGGAAGTAGTAGAGATCTCCACTACAGGGTCTGACTCTTGCTGACTACTGTCATATCTCACCGAACATTCTTTCAGGGTTATCAGAAGTGACTGATCAGCAGTAAACCTTCAACTAAGAGGAACTACTCTAACAAGTTAAAGAATTTCTTTGTTAGGGTGGAACAGTATCTGATACAATCAGTGAATGTGATATGAGCCACATTTATTCCGCAATTATGGTGTATGTGTTGAATATGTCTTCCCATCATAACCTTGTGGAGGGCAGGAATTTGGTCCAGTGCAGTGGTGGTGCTGCTGTACCATTGTCGCCTCATAGCAAATACATTGTCCCATTTGATTCTCAGCTAGAGCGTCTTCTGTGTGGAGGCATACGTGAATGGGGTATGCCTTCGTTGAAGGTTGTGCATCAGGGCTGGTAATCCGGTACGTAAAAATCCACTACCAATCATTAGTGGACTGGAGTTCCGCTGTGGCGACCCCTAACTGGGAAAAGTTGAAAGACACAAACAAACATTGGCTGATTAAGCAGTTCCTTAAAGGAGAGCTGCATCACCACTCATATTTGAAGAATGTCCCCACTTTGTGGGATTTGAACTTCATGATTGATAGATTTGTCTTCCCCCAATTCAAACCCATTAGTTCGACATTTTTCAAGTTTTGATCTTCAACAATACGTTATCAGGTAGCCATTATCTCCCCATGCATGATCTTTAAATTTCAGGGCTTCCCTTATGTGAGCAGAACCATAGATGGTCCTTATGTTGCTCTGGTGCCCTTTAGGGTCTAGCCATATTTTCTTCTAAAAGTGTTTTCTGAATTGTCCTTGAACATGTTCATTCATCATCCTGTTTTGTTAACTGAGAAAAATCAGAGGAAAGGAAGGGAGACCTTCACATCCCAGATGTATTCTTTCACCTCCAGGATTAGAAGGTCTGACAGTTACCAAACAATAACTTTACAAGCTAAGCTAGCTGCCACCTACAGTATCTTTTGCCACCAGGCAGCTCGTCACTCACTGGAAAATACTGGAAATGCTACCATTCAAGACATATGGCTGCATCTTGTGCTTGATTTAAAAATTTCTGTTCCAGACTTCTTTTGCATAAACCGTGTGGTGTAACTTGCACCAGCTGCTAGTATTGCTGTCTCAAATTTGATTGAATAGTTGGGGCTTCCATCAGTGTATCTCTAATTCGGGATTCTTCTTTCTGATTTTTTTTTTTTAGCTTTTCTGGCTGTTGCATTGTTCCTTCTATCTTGATGATTTACCTCATGGGATTCCACCTATTTTTTGGCCTACTGTGGAAGGTGTCCTCAAAGATTATCCAGTATGTTAAAAATATATCTTTCATAACTAACACTAGGTGACCCCCTTGGTGGGTCTGTAATACTCTCCCTCCATCCCTTTTGGAAGGCGCCCTACAGCCAGTTTCTGTTGTTGTAGTTGTCTTTAAACTTGGCAAGTATACGTGGTATATATATTATGTATTAGTAGGGTAGGTATCATGTCTCCATTATGCCTTAATTTCCTGGTAGTGTGGTTTCTTATTTGTTGAGGTACGGATTGGTGTGCTGTTATTGTTGGCATGTGACATTATCGCATTCCAGCAGGAGTCCATGCTGCCTTAAGTGCAGGTACTTTCAAAAGTCCTAGACTATGATTTGAGGAGATTTAAACACATTTTGTTGTCCTACCAGTGATGATGCACACATAAATCATCTGATGTTACGAACTTTTATTATGCATACTTTCAGATGGTACATTTGTAATAATAATAATAGACAAACGATTAGTATCAGCAAAAAATAAATCAGTCCGTCTAGTCTTTTGTTGCAAACCACCCTGTCAGCAGCCCCATCCTTCTTTTTCTTTTCCCTTTTTCTACCTGTCTTAACACCCTTTGAAGCCATTCATCAATTCACACATTATTCCTTGTATGATATTCAAAGGTCCTATTAATGAAATAAAATTTGCTCTTTTTGATATTGATTTGACAACCCTATTACAATTTTGACATTTATTTCTTCCTCCATCTTTCATTCACAGCTCAGCCCCTGCTATTTATCCTATAATATGCATGAGTTCAAGTCATGTATCTCTTCCTCTTGTCACCTAGATGTTCAGTGATTTAACCTGTCATTTTAGTGCAGTTTCCCAAATTTTACCAGTACTGTGTTTCTGTCCTGTATTCTCTATCTCTCCTTAAGATGTTCCATTCAGAATAAGGTCTTGGGAAGGTGACCCAATGTTGCCTCATGAACTACTTTCTTGCCTTCACATCTGGGTATTTTTTTAGCCCTGCTTGCTGTCTTCTCATGCTGGACACATTGTCTTAGATTGGACATAATCATGACTTTGTGGTCCTCCTTTCCTACCCAATCAGTGATTCATCATTCATCACTCTCTTCCTGAGTTTCTTTTTCTAGCTCATTTTATAATTTGAACTGCTGTATGTTTCCTCATGTCTTGAATATGCATAGGTGCCCACCACTCGGACAGCACTGGCCCAGTTAGATGTTAGTCCTGGGAAAATGCCTTAGTCCTGGGAAAATGCCAATCTACTCTTAGCCAAGTTCAGGCCCTGTGGTATACTATTAGTTGCCTCTCTGTATTTACAATATAAACTTTATTGCTGCCCGTTGTATTGTAGAATAAAATGCCTTACAGCCTGTTCGAGTATTTTGGGCTTATCCTCTGGTTTTTATTGTCTTCTGCATTAGACACTGCAGAAAAGATGTTGTTGAAGTTCACGTTGACCCCATCTTCTGGATTCTACATGTCATACTGCACCATAACATTACCACTGTACCTAGCCAGATTAAGTTTGTAGATTTCTTACCTGTGAAGCCATGTTTCTGTGAACATTTAGGATTTGTCTTGGGCTATAACACTATCTCCCTTGAAAATATTCTATAAGGTAAAAAATAATGTCATCCGTAAATAATGGCAACTTTTCTTGATCATTGTACCAATTATTTCCTTGAATTTCTGAGTCCCTTATTTTCTTTGCCAGTGGTTCTAAGTATAACGCAAACAGCAAAGGGGAAATAAGACACCCCTGCCTGGTTCTTCTGTTCAGACCCAACTTATCAGAGAGGAACCCTCTGGCTTTGATTTTTGCTTCCAATCCCTCATATATCCTTCTAATTAAATGTATTATTGTATCAGGAAATGCAGTTGTTTTCATTACCCTACTAGTAGAATCTCAGCTTACTCTGTCAAATGCTTTCTCTGCATAAATACCCACCAATAACAGTGGTGTTTTCTTACTTTCTGTTTAGCTGTGGATCATCATTGCTCTATGAATGTTGTCAAATGTTTGCATCCTCTGCACAAAACCAAAATGGTCCATGTCTGTCAATGTTCACATTACCTTTGGCAGTCTTTTAGCCATTATAGATATAAACACTTTATAATCATGGTTTAAAATTGAAATGGGAGCTGTATGAAGCTGTATCAGATGGGTCTATACTGTCTTTAGGTATTACAGCCAGCATACCTTTTTCCAGGATGTTGGTACCTCCACTCCTTTTAAAACACTGTTAAACAAAGCCTTCCAGATTTTTATCAGTTTCTTCTCTCCTAACATCAAAACCTCCACCAGAATATCATCTGGTCTGATGACTTTCCTGTAGATTAGTTATATGTCATTTTATTTCATCTCCTGCTGTCTTAACTGTTAGTTGTTGAGCCTTATCTACCTCTAACCTTGGTATATTTAAGTCTTCCATAAATATTTCCATTTGTGCTTTTTCTTGATTTCCCCACTTCTCTGCTGTATACAAAATTTCTGAAATATGTCTAATACCTCTACAGGATCTCTGGCTATTTTTCTTGTTATAGGCTCCCAAAGTTTGGCAACAACCCTTTCTACTTTCTGTTGCCTAAGTCAATGTGCCAGAAGTTCTTGTGCTCTGGAGTTATTTTTCTAAACTCATGCATATTATGCAGGTACTCCCTTATGGACAGTGCAGTGATGCAGCAGTAGCATTGTTGCCTCACAGCAAGAGATTCTCTAGTTCGATTCTTGACTGGAGTACCTTCTGTGTGGAGTCTAAATGTCCTCCCTGTGTTCGTGTGGGTTTCCTCTGGGTGCTCCGGTTTCCTCCCACATCACAAAGACATGCATCTGGAGTGTTTTTCCCCAGGCCTCCGCTGAAAATTGGCTTTGTTCCAAGTCTGACTTTCCTGGTTAACAAATGTTAAGTAAATAAATAAAATATTTTCTGTTTAGCACTCTGTAGTTGTGCCTTTTCATGTTCTCTGAGACTCCCCTTCTTTTTGTAATACTTTAACCTTTGTCAGCCCATCTAAGTAATTCTTATTACTTCTTAACCATATCTCTTTTTCTTTTATTTCTGTCCTACTTTTAAATTCCACTTTCACATTATCCCACTCACTAGCTATAACTTCTGGAGTACTTTCTGTCATCCCTAATACCTCCTGGCTATTTTCCACTAACTTTCCTTAAATTCTTATCTTTTAAACAGATAGGTGGGGAAGCACCCATATCTCATCTTCAGTTCCTTACCCTACATTTTTATCTTCATAATTACTGGTGCGTGATCTGAAAAAGTATTGAATATATATCAAGGTTCTCGATTAAATGGAAATGGAGTGGTTTCTGGTCCAGAAGTTGTAGTTTATTAGCCGTTTGGGCAGTTTTTCCATTTCTTTCAACTTTCTGGTTTAAAAGCCCACTTTTGCGCTTGCTTCCCACCTTTCCTGTAACTAGTCTAGTCCAGATACAGATTTGCTGTATCCAGGACTGTTTGTGAACTTCTGAGTGGTGCCAAAGTCTGCTCTTTAATTTTTCCCTTAGATCTGCTAGTTCTCTCCTCTCCTGCACTTTTACTAGCTTATTAGTCTAGCATTTTTCCAGACTTCTTATAGCAGTTGTTGTAGCACACAAAAGTGCTACCAGCACTAAGCGTTCTACAAGGAAACAGCTCCAGTACTTATTAATGCCCACCCCTCCAGACATGTTTAAAGGTAAGTTCCCTATGCTTTCGCCTATTAACCTGGTGAACTTGGGCATCCTGTGGCAGTGTAGCAACTGCCTAATGTACACTGACAACCCTCTCCTCTTACCTCTCAACACTCAGACTTGTGAGAGGTGCACTTGTATATCCAAATTGGAAGCCATGCACTCTCCAGCCAAGACTGGAATAGCTGGTCAAGAGGAGAAGGTCAACACTTGCACCACACCACATGGAACACACAGCCTTCCAGAACACACACCAGCACTGCCTTCACATAAAAACACAAACCACACACCCACCTTCGCGGAGGCTCTCAATAAAAATCTATCCAAACAGCAGACACCTCCAAGGCAGAAACGCACTCGGCCACCACAACACAACTAGGGTTACCACCTGTCCCACTTTAAGAGGGACAGTCCCTCTTTGGGCAGTTTTCCTGCAGGAAAAATTGTAAAAATGGCAAATATCCTGAGATTTTAGGACAAAATTATTTCCTATATTTTATGTAATAGTTGCATAAAACAGTTATTCTGTATCTGAAACACCTAAATGCTATAAGAAGCAGAATAAGCAGCTAAAATGCTCCAAGAATAAGCTTTTATTTAGGCAAAAAAGTGAAGCTCTGTCATTTGTACTGGCCGTGGGTATGTCCCTCTTTGGGCATTTGAAAAGGTGGCAACCATAAACACAACACTAATCACGAGACACACAACTCTCCTAAACAGTGTGCCACTCAACCAAAGCCCCTAAGGCAAAACAGCATGCCCAACACACACTGGTCATAGGTGACTTGATAGTGAGGCACACTGATGTCCTACTCACTAGGTTGAGTAAAAAGAAAGTAACAGCTGCCCTTCAGGTGCCAGGATCCACCACCTAACACACTCAGGTCCCTCAACAACAGGTTCAAATATGACCCTGTCATTGTACATGTGGGTGTGAATGACCTTAGACGTATCTCCCTGGACTACATGAAAAGAGACATCGAGGAGCTCTCGGATTATGTAGCCCAGGCAGGTATGACCCTAGCCCTGAGCAGCATTTTACCGTCCCCCAGAATGATACCACAGTACAAGCAGAAAATGATTGATTTCAACAATTGGCTAAGTTTCCGGTGTCATTCTAAGGGGATCCAGTATCTGGATGCCTGGGATGACATGACTGACAGACCTCAATGCTTTGCCAGAGATGGCGTGCATCTGTCACCCATGGGCTTCCGGATACTGGCTAGAGCTCTTGCCACCCGTATAGTGCCTTTTTTAGATGATGTTCCAAAGAACAAATTACCACCGTAATAGCCACAAACAAATGCAATCTGAGGGTCATGCTGCTAAACCCTAGACGTCTAAATCTCAAAATGCACTTGCTCGAAGCACTCCTTAAAATGGAAAACATCGACATCTGTGCTATAACAGAGACCTGGTTCAAGGCAGTAGAAAGCACCCCTGCATTACCAGGCTATAACTCATTCCACACCTTTCGGCCCCAGAACTTGGACCTAAGCTCCAAAGGCGGCAGTATTTCCATCTTCATAAAGGATGCGCACACCTCCAGACTGGTAGGCCAACATATCTGAGATACTTCAGGTGCAGCTAACATTGGGTAAGACAGCAATTCAGGTCGTAGCCTGCTATAGGTCCCCAACCATGTCCTAAGACTCTCACTCCACGTTCCTAAGCACCCTGGAGAATATTAGGGTCCAACCAAACACTCATACTGAGCGAATGCAACTACCCCTCCATTAACTTGGAAAACTACTCATGTACCAATACACTTGCCCAACGTTTCCTGGAATTAATTAATTCCAATGCCCTGGACTAGCTTGTTCTTACTCCCACTAGAGGTAGCAACATCCTTGACCTGATCATTACAAACATGGGTGACTGTTGTTCTACACCAATAGTCAACTCCTCCCTGGTTAGATCTGACCACAAACTAATCACCTTAGAAATCCACATCCGTCCCACTCCCCCACCCCCGCAAAGGTAACCACCATGAAAAACTTCTCCAAAGCTAACTTTGGGCTCCTAAAAACAGAGGTGGCTAACTTCACGACACCCATGCATATGGAGAATAGTTACATGACCGACGAATCATACACCAATGCACTGTATGAACACGTACACAAATGCATGGATCTCCCCATACCCAATAGAACCAAGACGCTCTCCTCTAAAAAAAAAAAAAAAAAAAAAAAAAAAAGGGAAGCCAATCTGCCATAAATAAACTCTACAACAGAAGGAAGAAACTGATGCACGGAGTAAGGTGTGAAGTCCCAAGACTGGAAAAACTCCCTTATCTGCCTCAACAAAAAGTTGAGATCCCTTATCAAATCTTCTAAAGCTAGCTATGAAAACAGAATTGCAGCAGATAGTAAAGACAACCATAAGGCCTTCTGTAGTTATGTAAAGAATCTCCACGGCAATACCCAGATTTGCTGTGAGGTACTACACAATGGTACCTCCTATACCACCGAGCCAGCAGATATTGCCAATAATACTGGCCGACAGACTCCAGTGCCAACTGTACCCCCCCCCCGCAAAGGACCAGTCACAATACTAGTAGATTGCCAGGCACCCAGTATTACTGCTGCACAGGTTAAAACAGCACTGTCCAAGGCCAGAAATACAGCTTCTATGGGACCAGACAATATCCCTGGCTGTGTTCTACATGAACTACAGAGTGAACTGGCACCTCACATGTGTGCCATGTTCAATCACAGCCTCCCCTCAGCCTTTGTCCCTACTGAATGGCACACTGCTACAGTCATCCCTCTCCACAAAGGAGGAGAGACCACAGACTCTTGGAACTATCGCCCCATTAGTCTGACAAGTCTGATATGCAAAGCTATGGAACGCGTCATCATGGACCTAATAAACAAGGATATAGGGAATCTCCAAACTCTGGATCTCCCCGCACAGTTTGGTTTTGTGAAGGGTAGATCATACCTGCTCAACTTCTTTGAGTCAGTCACCAGAGCTGTGGATGAAGGCAAGTTGGTTCATACAGCCTACCTTGATCTAGCCAAGGCCTTTGATACTATTCTCCACCCAGGAATAATAGAAAAACTCACTAAGCTAGGCATCAACCCATGTATCACTTGGTGGGTTGCAAAATGGATCACAGGTAGAACCCACAGTGTGAAAGTAGCTGACTCCAAGTCAGACTGCTGAGCAGTCACAAGTGGAGTCCCACAGGGTACGGTCCTGGATCCTCTCTTGTTTGGTATCTACTCCGAAGTCCAGGCCAACACGAAGGGACTCTGGCTGACAAGGTTTGCAGACAATTGCAAGTTGGAAGCTATTATTAACTCCCAACTGATGTTGACAATCCTACAAAAAGGCCTCACTCAGACCAGCGACTGGTGTGAGAACCATGGCCTTAAGCTCAATGCCAAAAAAAATGTGTTATCCCCATTGGGAAAAACTTGGTCCCCATGAATTACCACATTGATGGTAGTCCACTGAACACAGAAGCCATTATAAGAGATCTGGGAACACAGGTAGACAGCAACCTCTCTTTTGACCACCACATTGCCACTGTGGTCAGAAAGTCCTTCTATGTGGCACATCTCATTACTAAGGGTTTGGAATCCAGGAAGAAAGAGGTCATTGTCTCCCTGTACTCTTCCCTCATTAGGCCAATCATTGCACGTACCTCACTAAACACTTGCAACAACTGGAGAGGCCGTAAAAGTACCTCACAGAGAGGATCCTAGGTCTTAAACATTTGTCTTATATGGACAGACTTAAAAAACTCTAACTATTCTCTGTCTTATATCGCATACTTAGAAGCAATCTCTGCTTGACTTACAAAGCCATGTCTGACCCAGCTGTGTTAGAAATGCTGCATCTAAAAAAAATCCCAATCCCTCCGCACCACACACTCCAGAGACTTCAACCTCATTACCACAATCAACAGAACATGTTGGAGGGACAGGTTCATAACCCAGAGACTGCACATGCTGTGGAATAGACTCCCCATACATGTCAAGCAGAGCACCTCACTGGCCCTCTTCAAGAGAAATCTTGATGAGTGGATGAAAAATAGAAAATTCACCCCAGGGATCACTCCACTGGCTTTACTCGACAGATGTAGTGGGAACTAAGGTCTGATGGCATGATGCCAGAGTAATCCTATGGGCTAGGCTTGTAAAGGCCCCAGGGCCATTAGCCTAGTACACAACTATGAACCTATGAAATATAATGTCTGTCAAGTGCAGCTCATTTTATTGTACCTTGTGGAGTAATATGTAAGTTCTCTGAGTTTCTCCTACTATGTTCACGTCTTTCAAACCAAATATTTTCATAAATTTCTTCAGAAACCTACCCTCTTTTATTATATTTTCCCTTCTATAGCCCTAAAATAACCTTATTGTTGCAAATCAAATTCCAGTCCCCACCATTTGGTAATATTGCCTGATGGAATCTGATCATTTTCCCATTTTTTAAGCTCCAGAATAGGTTTAGGTGGAGTATAAATACTTGCAGCGCAGTCCTCATCCTTTGCCAGTAGGCCCTTACTGCTACAAATCTACCATTATTATCTTTTTTCCTCTTCTATCACTGCTGGAGCTGCTCTAGTAATTAATATAAGTTCTCCTCCTTTCCTTTGTCCCTGATATTCTGCAGAATGCCCATCTGAAATTCTTTCTTTAACAAATTCACATGATCAGTTCTTTCCAAATGCGTCTACTGTAGCATTGCTGTTTGCAGTTTGTATTTTTTAATATTTTCCCTTTTGACTGTGCCTGAGAGACTGTTCACATTCCAAGATAATAACCATTATGGTAAAATGTCATTATTCCCACCTATTATATATGGTAGCATTTTTAAATATCTAATTCTAGCTTGTGTGATACATGCACTCATTGATGTTTGGCAAGTTAATCCTTTATACCTTTTTTTCTTATCAACATTGGAACCTATAGCGCATCTTACAAGACTTTTTATTTTAATAAAAAACCTCAAACAAACAAAAAAAAAAAACAAACACACACCCTTATAACATATTAACGTAATACAAACACTCATAATCCATAATACATCTTCAATAGTGAAGTTTAACCCTCCTAATAGAAATATTTGTGCCAAATAGACAGCTAGTATCACATGCCCTGGTTAACCTAAAATTGAGGTTATCCATTCTAAGGTGCACGTTACTACCTGTGCTTCAACTTACACTGATTGGTGTCTGTTCTTTTTTTTTTCATCTTTATTTCCTCTCTCCAGATGTGAAAACTACTTGCATACTTTCAGAAATCATTAACTTTTAGACATGAACAGACCTGTGTTCTGTCTTAATATCCTGTTATCAGCTTACCATGTGGAAAAGTAAGGGGAAAAAAGATAATTGGAAACCTCTGTTGCAGCCTGTAAGACAAGCTGAAACATGTATTGCTAAAGGAAAATGTTTCATTGTATTCAGTTTTCTCATATTTACTTGTTTCCACTTAAAATTTATTAGACTAAGCCAAGGGTCTTAATCCAGACATTGATTTATACAGAAGTAAAAGAAAACATATCGGATCTACATATGTTGTGATCATAGGAAGTTACTAGGCTAATGGCCCTAGGGCCATTACAAGCCTAGCTAAGTTCTACCCGTATTTCCCCGATCAACATCTATTGCCCCTATCTAAGAGGGATACAGGTGGAACCCCCAGGGTGAATTTATGGTTATCCATTCAGTTGTCCAGATTGCGTTTGAAGAGGGCCAGGGAGATGCTCTGTTTGACATGAAGTGAGAGTCTGTTCCAAAGGTGTGGTAACTTCTGGGAGACAAATCTGTCCCTCATGCAGGTTCTATTAATGTCATGTACCAGGTTAAGGTCTTTAGAGCAAGTAACCCTTGTACCATTTGACTTATGGAGATGCAGCATTTCCAATAAAGCAGAATCAGAGATGTGCCTTATATGCAAGGTAGAGATTGCCTGTGAGTACTCTGTATGAAGTGACAGTGATTTCAGATGATCCACATAGAACAGATGTTGAAGACCTAGAATTTTCCTTGTGAGGAACCTTTGTGGTCTCTCCAGTTGTTGCAAGTGCTAGAAATGTACATATCAAAAAGGGAGTTGTACTCAATTATTGGCCTGATGAGGGAAGAGTACAGGGAGGTTATAACTTTTTTTATGGAGGCAATGCCATTTCTTATGAGATGAGCACTATAGAATGCCTTTCGTACCACTGTGGAGACTTGGTGGTCAAAGGTGAGGTTGCTGACAACCTGTGTGCCCAGGTCTCTCACCACTAAGTGCTTACGTAAGGTGTTGCTGTTGATGTGGTCGTTACCAGGAACATCGCCCTTACTGAAAGGGATGATGATGCATTTTTTTGCATAGAGTTTAAGGCCATGACTTTGGCACCAGTCATTTGTTTGTGTAAGACCGACTTGTATGATGTTGACATCATTTAGAGATTCTATGACCGCTCCTAGTTTGCAGTCATCAGCAAACTTTGTCAGCCACATGCCTTTAGTTTTTGTTTGTACTTCAGAGAAATGGAGTCCAAACAGTAGAGGTTCCAGCACTGATCCCTGTGGAACACCACTGATTACAGGTCTGCTGTTGGAGGTGGAGTCTTCTATTTTGACTATATGGGTTCTATCACCAAGCCAGTTAGTGACCCATCTAACAATATAAGGGTTGATGCCTAGCTGGGTGAGTTTGTCAATGATGCCTGAGTGGGAGGTAGTGTCAAATGCCTTGGCTAAGTCTAGGTAGGCTGTATGCACAGATTTCCCCCTGTCCAGGGCCTTGGTGACTGTCTCAAAGAAATCCACCAGGTTTGACAGGCATGATCTCCCTTTGACAAATCCAAACTGAGTAGGGTCAAGTGTTTGGAGATTACCTATATCTTTGTTGATAAGGTCCACGATGACTCGTTCCATGGCCTTGCAGATGAGAATAGTCAGGCTAATAGGTCTATAGTTCCTGGGGTCAGTGGAAGCACCACCTTTATGCAAGGGAATAATAGTGGCTGTTTTCCATTCAGCTGGGATGAAGCTGGTGTTTAGACTATGATTGAAGAAAGTACCCAGTGGAGTTGCTAATTCTTGTTGGAGCCCATGTAAGACACAGCCTGGGATGTTATCAGGTCCCATAGATGCTTTGTTTCTAGCCTTAGAGAGGGCGTTAATAACATGCTCTTTAGACATACAAGGTAGGGAACAGGTGGCAGGGATGTCATGGGGTATGTGTGGCAGGGACAGGAGAGTGACGTTTTTCCAAAACATGTCGGCCAACAAGTTGGCTATGTCCACAGGCTCAGTATATGTGGGATCATTATCAATTAGGCACAAATCTGGGCCTTTCCTTTTAGGTTACAGATGATCTGTGTACTTTTAAATCCCCCGCGACCAATCAAGATTACAGCCTATTAACTTAAATATGCTTTTGTCTAGATTTTCTTCTGTTTTTGCACTGTAATGCCTACTTTTCTTAATACCAAAAAAGAAAGAAAAGAGAAGAGGAAGGGGAAAAAGGCATCTGTTTACTTTAATAACTGTATCACATATAAGGACAACTAAAAATACTTAGAATATGCAATTTATATTGTAAACAGTTTCATAGAAATACTGTTAAGAAAAGCATTGTTTTACATAGTTACCTTTTTCTACCTCCTCCTGTCATAATCCTTCTAAACATCAGTGACATGAAGTGAGGCAATGCCTTTTCGATCCAGACAAGTTTAACAAAGTCAACAAAAGTCCATTCTTTCAACTTATTTTTATGCAGCCGTATTTCACAAATGTGATTGACGCTTTGCAATCTCACATTTATTCACTGTTCCATGTTGCTTGTCTTCTTCCTGTTCATGATCATCTACATCTCCCAACTCCAGATTCTGGTTCAAGTTCATGGTGCTACCAATTCTTCTGGTCTAATTCTGTGCTTTTCTCTGTCTCTTGTGCATTTTCCTTTGGAAAAGTAAAAAAAAGTTTTATTGGCAAAATCTCTGTCCTTGTGTTCACTACCAGGTGAGTGAGAAACAGAGTTCCCTTCTGTTTGATGGCTACTTTTCTTGTTGGGCAAGCTTTCATTTTTCCTTTTGGCCTATTTTGCATCAAAGAATGACATTGATCCTCCAGGAAATATTCTGAAGAGAGGTGGGTACAGCAGCTTAAGTCCAGCACCTGGCACTCACCATTCCCTGATTAATGGAATGCATTTGTTTCTCTACTGCCTATTGTACAGTGAATAAATATTGTCCCAAATACTCTCCTTTCTCCAACTTTTAATACTTTGCCCTTTTGTCACAGTTTTGTCATGATCAACTCTTTCTGACAGTAAGTTTGCATCTTTACTAATAAAGGTCTTGGCTGCTTTCTCATGGCCACATTTGGAGCATATATGGAGCATACACACAGTGTGCCCTTTCAATTAACAGTTCCTGCTGTGGAATACTGGTCTAGTTGCTTATTTGTGCTTTCATAAAATTAGTACAGTCTTTTCCTTCCATTTTCCCTGGTACAGAAGAAAATCTCAGATTTTTCCCTATGTACTCTGACCTGTTATTCTACCATTTTTGAAACATCTCTTCTTGAGCAGTCTCATAATCAGCCAGCCTTTTCTTTTCTTCAACCTCTGATTTTTGCAATTTATCAGCTCATCTGAATATCTGGGATAAAAAAATAAAACTGAAGGTACCCACTAGAGTAAATGTCTCTCCGCAAACGACTAAAAAGTATAAAACAAAAGTAACAGCAAACGAGCGGCAGAGGCAACCACATAAAGCACAAAAAACAACAATCCTTTATTGGTGTGCACAGGTAAGCGCTTTCACATACTGCTCCATCAGACCAAGAGACACCTGATCCACATACCCAAGTCTTAAATAGTCGTCATGGTCATGTGATTTGACTCGCACAAAACACTTTCAATTATGCAAGTATGCAGACTTAAAAAACAACTATATGTCATACGAAAATAAAAACGTACATAGATGTATACTCACAATAAAAACATGAAAGTGTCATCTCATTGGAAGATATATACATGTATGCTTAATCAAAGCACAAATAACCAATGAATAAGAAGGATCACACTTCCCAGATTAAAAAATACAAACTAAAATAATATGATATAAAAAATACACTCTGCTGGTATTTGCAGTGATAGGAAGAACAGTCATGTACAATTAGGGACACTGTTATCCTACAACTAACTTTCTTGACTTAAGAACTGGTTTAAGGGAGGTCCTTTCATTAAGACCCCTACCCCTATCTGCCATCAACTTCATAATCCAGCCCATCTCCTTCTTCTCTGTACCATTCCTAATATTGCCTTCCCTAATGATGGGTTTAACAAGGTCGATGACCAAAAAACAAAAGACATATTCTTGACCCATGGCCATAACATGTTTTGCCAAAGCATTATTAACATGGCCTATCCTAATGGCATATAAATGTTCCCTAATTCTATTGTGGAGGACCCTGTTGGTCTTACCAACATAGAACGAGGAGCACATTTGACAGATAGCCAGATAGACAACATTTTGGGAACTTCAGTCGCAGCTATCTTGAATACATATTCTTGTCTTAAATCCGGATGGACAAACCGGTCACTAATGTTAATAAAGCCACAAAAATTAGTGTCCACAGGGCCTAGTTCCTGGGCACTCATTCGTTTGATACTCATTCACCGGACGACAAAGAATTCTTTTCAGGTTAGGTTTATTCCTGAATCTAAACAATGGCCTATCTCCAACTATGCTTCTAATGTCATTATCAGTTGTAAGAATTCTCCAATGTATATTAAGAATGTCATTGATGGTTCGCCGGTCCTCAGTGAGGCACCTTCGCAGCCCCTGATGCCCGCTACTTTAGAGTCGCAGGCCGCTACCGACTCCCACATGGAGTCGGCCATGCTGCTGGAAACTCAAGGTATTGGAGCCTCGGATATTATCCCTTCAGATGGGTCCGGAGCCGCTGAGAGGGACCGGCTTCTGAGGGTGTATTCAGACCTAAACATTTTTACATCAAACCAACTTCAGCTTCAAAGGCAAAGACTAAAGCACCTTCCAAAGCAAAGAAACAAACTCAAGAGCCACGTGGTCAGGCCTCTATGCCCAAAAAGCAGATGCTCAAAATGGCCGAAGACTTGATTACCTTGATCAGGGGTTCCCATCCCCCTCCTGAAAAGAGGCCTAGGCAAGAGACTGACTGTGAATCTTCACATCAGGTTAAATATTTTTTCTGATTCCTCTTCTGATCAGGAATATTCTCTTCCCCACTATGAGGAATTCTGATGCAGAAGAATCTATACCTTCAGCTTCTCCTCCAGAGGACTATTCTTTTGGGGAAACCTTACATACCATGAGGGAGCATTTCCACTGGGATAGCCAAGATTTTTCAGAATCTAAAAAGAGGCTCAGGGATTTCCTTTTATTACCTCAACACAAGCCACTAGCCATCCCACCTGTGTTAGACATTTTAGATGATGTGTTTTCGTTGTCTAGTCTTACCCCTGACTCCTTACCTCCAGCTCCTGTTAAGCCTGACAGATATTACAGGGTTCCTGATTCTCATAAATTCCTTTTTAAAAACCCTGCTGCAGACCCAGAAACTATTTCTCAGGGTCCCAAAGGAGTTAAGGCTTCTGCTGCAAAAAACCCTACCCCCTCTGACAGAGATTCTAGGGCACTAGATAGATGGGGAAAAAAGGTTTACATATCTGCTACCTTGGTTATAAGAGCTTTAAACTGTCAGTTTCATATGCTCAAATATCAGCAACATGTCATGGCATTTCTTAAACCGAGAATGTTGTTAAACTCTGAATGTGCAGAAAACAAGGAAATGCAGGATTTATTGCATGCAGCTGAACAAGTTGGAAAGCATACTTTGCAATGTGGTTTTGATTCTTTAGAGGCCTCCTGCAGGGCCGCATTCACAGGTTTTGTAAGTAGGAGGCATGCTTGGTTAAAGGAAAAAAGTCTGCCTGATCATGTTAAAGCTAAATTATTAGATGCACCTTTACAGCATGATGCTTTGTTTGGTGTTAAGGCAGAAGAGGTGTTAAAGAAAATGGAGGACAAAGCTAAATCTGTGCAAACGGTCAAAGATTTTTTACAAGTACAGCCACCTAGGTTTAGTAGACACTGGCCAACAAAGAATTGGTCCTTTCCTGTGTCAGACAGACGTCAAAGGGGCAGATCCAGATGCCCTAGAGGCAGATCCCAGGCGCAAGGTTCATACCGCACAAAGCAATGGGGGGCTTGTACCTCCAAAGTTGGAGAAGACAAATCACAACCATACAGGAAACAGCCCCAATGACTTCCCCCTGCCTGCACCAAGCACTTACCTCCTGGCAGCACCCTTAGGGGGAAAATTAGCACTTTTTTTCTCAAAATTGGCACATTATAACCCAGGACAAGTGGGTCCTAAATATTGTGTCACAAGGCTACAAGCTCCATTTCCATACCCTACCAAAGGCAAATGGCTGGCCAGATCTGCCAAAAAATCAGTGGGCAGAGGCACAAAAACAAGTCTCATCCCTCATGGACATTGGGGCCAAACAAGTACCAGAGCAAGAGCATGGTCAAGGATTTTACACAAGACTGTTCTTGGTACCCAGAAAGGACAAGGCCTGGAGACCAATACTGAACCTATATATTCTGAACACATTCCTGGATATACCAAAATTCAAGAACTTTGCAGCAGCTTCTGCCCATGCTGGGCAAGAACGCTTGGGCTTGTGACATTAGACCTGAAAGAGGCATACCTGCATGTCCCAGTCAGACAAATATGCAGAAGATACCTCAGATTCAAGGCTGGCTCAATACATTACCAATTCTCTGCACTACCCTTTGGCTTATCTACTGCGCCCAGGGTCTTTACAAAGTGCCTGGCACCAGTAATTGCATTTTGTAGACAGAGGAATACAAATATATCCTTACTTGGACGACTGTCTAATTCAAGCAGAGAACAAGGACATTCTTATACAGCAGCTGGCATTTGTGAAAAGACTTCTAACATGCCTAGGGTACACAGTCAACGAAAATAAATCAAAACTAGTACCCTCTCAAGAGATAATTTTCCTGGGTGCAAGCTTAAATACAACTGCCCAGATGGCTTATCTCACGCCAGACAAACAAAGGCAACTGAGTACCTATTTCAAAATGTTGGCAGCAAAGGCCGTTATCTGCAAGAAAAATTCTGCAGGCTTTGGGCTTCATGGCATCCTGCATCCTACTAATTCCATATGCAAAACTGCATATGAGGAAACTTCAATGGTACCTAAAAAGTGTTTGGACTCAACATTGCCACAGCCTGGAAACTATGATTACACTCATTCCCTGCCTGCAACAGGAGTTTCGATGGTGGGCAAAGGCTTGTCACCAAAACAAGCGACAGCCATTCACATTATCCCCAGCCAGGCAGACACTAACAACGGATGCATCAGATTATGCCTGGGGGGGCCCACATGACAGGAAGATGCATTCAGGGCACATGGACCTTAAACTGAATGCATCTACATATCAATCAAAAAGAGATGCTAGCAGTTCAAAATGCCCTGACAGCCTTCAAGGACCTACTTCATCCAGGACAACTACTGATAGACAACACCACGGTCATGTGGTATATAAACAAGCACAGGGAACACATTCTTACCCCCTTTGCAGACTAGCCATGACTTTGTGGGACATAGCATTGACTTACCAAGTACATCTGTAGGCACAATTCCTGCCAGGAAGGAAAAATACTCTGGCAGACGAACTAAGCAGAAACCTCATGGATCCCCACGAGTGGCACCTGGATCCACAAGTCTTCTGCATGATAACAAAGAAATGGGGATGCCCGGATATAGATCTAGTTGCCTCCCCACACAACTACCAACTAAAAAGATTCTGCACAAGGATTTATCACAGACAAGCATGGAAAGTGGACGCCCTATCTTTCAGCTGGAAAAACCTATCGGTATACGCAATTCCCCCTCTGCCTCTCCTCTCCAAGGTACTCCTAAAAGTCAGACAGGAGAAGCCAAATATGATACAGATTGCCCCAGACTGGCCCTGCCAGTACTGGTATCCAATACTAAGGAGCTTGTCTCAATGCCCAGCTTGGATCTTACCTCAGATACCTCATCTACTGTCCCAAAAAAGCAGTCAGATCCTGCACAGCCAACTCAGAACTTTAAACTTGACAGCATGGCGAATAATGTAGTCATACAAAACACACCTCTCAGTAAAGCTGTGATGGATGTCATTTTGGAAGCCAGAAGGCCTAGTACTAGAAAATCTTATGCTGGAAAATGGAAGAGATTCTGTGCTTGGAACCAGGCACAAGGAACTGATAAAGCTGTGCCAAATATTCCTCAGCTTTTGCAATACTTAACTGAGATGCTGGACAAAGGCCTATCTTTTTCATCTATTAAAATTCATGCCTCTGCCATTTTGGCTCATTACAATTTATACCCACCAATCTTTTCTCATCCCTTATTAAAGCAGTACCTCAGAGGAGCCAAAAATTTAAGACCTCCAAGGAGATCACCACTGCCTACATGGGACCTCAACTATGTCTTGGAAAAACTCACCCTGCCTCCTTTCGAGCCAGCTGCTAATGCTGATATAAAGTTTTTATCTTGGAAAGCAGCTCTGCTCCTAGCAGTAACTTCTGCAAGACGAGTTACCGAGCTACAGGCACTCATGGCTGTGGAACCTTTTATCACGTTTTATCCAGACAGGGTCTCTCTGGGGACAAACCCAACATTTATGCCTAAGGTGGTGTCCAGTGTGGCCCCCAACCAAACTATTCACCTGCAAACCTTCTATCCAAATCCCACAGAACAAGGGGGAGAGAATCATGCATTCTTTGGACGTACACAGACAGCTTAGATTCTACTTGGACAGAACTAAAGTTTTCAGAAAGACAGAGCAATTACTAGTGACATATGCTGCAGGATCACAAGGAAAGGCTATCTCAAAGCAGACTATTTCAAAGTGGATAGGCCACTGCATTCATTTCTGCTATGTACACCATGGCAAGCCAGTACCTAAGGGCATTAAGCCACACTCAACCAGAGCTCTAGCCACTTCAGCAGCCTTTCTCAGGGGAGTACCTACCAAGGACATTTTATAGGCTGCTACTTGGAGTTCAGTGCACACCTTTGCAAAGCACTATCATCTGCCATTCTACTCTAAATTCAGGGCAGGCTTTGCCACTGCAGTTCTGCAGGGCCTCATAGCCGCTCCTAATGTTGTTTAGCTCCAGCCTCCCAACCTTAGCTTTGGGACTCTACCCAAATGTAATGACTGCAACAGTGAAACACGAAGAACATAGTACAGTTGTGTACACTTAGCATAAATGTAGATGTTCAAGTGTATTCACTGTTGAAGTCCAGGTTACCCACCCACCATCCCCCTTCTCTTCTGATGGAACCTATCTTTCCTTCTCTGATTTATACAACCTATGTGGTGTATTTGCTTGTAGATGAAGGTAAATTGTATATTTGTGCATGTAATTATACATATATAAATTTTGACTACCCTTTTGGGGGGCACCTGACATCTGGGGCAAGATAAACTAAAGAAAATGGCGTTGGCTGCTTCTTTTATACCCCTGACGACCTGACGTCAGGGAAGGGGCGACAGCAGCTGACACAGGACCCAAAACTTTGGAATTCAGGCCGGCTGAGGGCAACCTGCCAGCAGGATTACCCAAATGTAATGACTGCAACAGTGAATACACTCAAACATCTACATTTATGGTAAGTGCATACAACTGTACTTTTTTAAGTCGAGGAAGTTAGTTGTAGGATGATGTGTCCCTAATTGTACATGATTGTTCCTCCTATCACTGCAAATACCAGCAGTGTTTTTTTATATCGTATGCTTTTAGTTTGTATTTTTTAATCTGGGAAGTGTGATCCTTTTTATTCATTGGTTATTTGTGCTTTGATTAAGCATACATGTGTATATCTTCCAATAAGATGACACTTTCATGTTTTTATTGTGAGTATACATCTATGTATGTTTTTATTTTTGTATGATATATAGTTGTCTTTTAAGTCTGCATACTTGTATAATTGAAAGTGTTTTGTTCGAGTCAAATCACATGACCATGATGACTATTTAAGACTTGGGTATGTGGATCAGGTGTCTCTTGGTCTGATGAAGCAGTATGTGAAACCGCTTACCTATGCACACCAATAAAGGATTGTTGTTTTTTGCAAGACTGGCTATTTGTGCTTTACATTGTTGCCTCTGCCGCTCGTTTGCGGTTACTTTTGTTTCATCTGAATATCTGTTAAAAGCTGCTTCCATTTTTTACAGTCTTCTGTTATTTGACTTTGGTATACTCCTTCAGTGTTTTGTTTATTTTAATCAGCTTTGAGCACATTTGACTTATTTTATCTCTAGATTACTGAAAGTCATATCTTGTACCAAAACTGGAGCTTGAACTCCTTTTTGCTGATCAACTGTAAGATTCTTCAGTCAATGTTTTTTTCTTCACTTTTTCTTGTTGATTTTCTTTCGGGCTGTCTTAGTTTCTTCTTTTCAGGTATCCAAGCAGTATACTTACTAGTAAGTAACTGAATTGTATGCAAATTGACTATCTTGCTGCAGTTTCTGTTTTCGCATTAATAGAGTTGAAGTCAAGCTGTTGATCAGTGTGCAGACATCTTGGAAGTCTTTGGGAAACTTTTGTTAATATGATGAAACATTTTGAATTGAAATCTAAACAGCTTAATGAAGTTCAGCAGAGATACTAAAGCTTTTTAGAATTAGGTGTACCAGCTCCAGTTACATGTCTGTTCTGGGGAGTTTAAATAAAACTTTTACTCCCTGAGGAACAATGCCTTAAACAGGCATTATTTGCGGTGGCCCAGGCCTCTAAAGTGGCTAGGCACAACCTAAAATGCAGTTATATGAGGCAGTAGATGCTTACTCCATGGCACCAGCTATGGTTCTGTGATCAGGAGGTATGCATAGTTACGTTCTCAGCCATTTCCAGAGGATATTAAAGCAAACATTTGAGAACTCTCCGTTAATCATAAACACTGATGTCCTTCCATTCAATGGTTGCAGTATTTTTTACACTTGAGATTCCCTGCTTTGGGTAGCCTGTGGCTTTATGGTATGCCGAATGTCACAAGTATGCTCCTCGCATAAAGTAGGGCATAAAGTTGATGTCCGGCCATACCATTCTTAGAACTTCTTTGCCGTCAATCCAAATGGCTCTCTCGATCATCAATCTAAATGCCTACATCTTTACCGGCAGTTCGAAAGCATCTTTCATTCACCAGTTTGAATGACTACATCTTGTTTGCTGGTGCCGAGCCTTTGCAGATAAGTACCCCATTGGGGTTTTGTTTTTTCTTGGCTTTTTTCTGCTTCTGTGGGTTAATGTCATCCAGGGAGGGTCAATGCCAGTGCAGGAGACAGATTCCCCATAAAGACTGCCACGATAATTGTTTATTTTGCCTAGGAGCCTCTCGTGACCATATGACATGTTATATTTGTCAAGCATTCGTATTGAAGACCGTGCATGGTAGGCTTTCTTCCCTTGCTTTTCGTCTTGAGAATCAGTGCCTTAAGCTTATCGCTAAGGATACCAAGAAAAGGTAAACATGTTTTTCCTGCTCCTAGGGATTCACAGAATGAGTGATAGGCCTTTACTCAGGGTTTATAACACACCACCACCACCACACCTCACTTCAATAGATGAACAACCAGGATCGAAATAAAATCCATTTGACCTCAGTTTTGATGGTCTACAACAAGGAAATAAGGTGCATTTTTTAGATTTGGAGTTAGAGGGCAAGGAAGATGGTACCATCGTAACAGGAGTGCATAGAAAATTAACTGATGGTAACCAATTTTCACATGCATCTAGTTGCCATCCACCCCATACAATAGCTGCCCTTCCTTATAATGAATTCTTAAGGTTGTCAAGAATTTGTAATAAGGAAGATATTTTAAAGGATGAAATCTGTAAATCAGCTAATATGTTCATAAAGAGAGGGTATAGTCCAGTTATAGTTAAGGAGGCAATATATAGAGTATACTATAGGAATTTAAATAATCAAAATAAGAGAAATAAAATATACATGAGATGGAAGAAGTGAAGTTAAATCAAATACAAAAGATTTATTTTGTCTCTATGTATAACATCAGAAGTAAGGAAATAATAAGGATGCTGGAACATTACTTGGAATTTTTGATGCATGATAAATTTTTAGTAAATGTTTTACCAAGACATCGCTCGAGATTGTATGTGAGAGGTAGAAGCATAAGGGACATGTTGGTACATGGATTATTTGCTTTATCAAATCTACCAGTACCTAGAATGAAACGGGTACAATGAAATGTGGGAGATGTCCAGTGTGTCCACACATTGTGTTTTGAATGTATTAATAGCATTTCCTTTATTCCCAAAGATACATTTACTTGTGAATCAAAGGGGGTAATTTATATTTTGAGTTGTCCTTGTAATATGTTCTATGTGGGAGAAACGAAAAGGATGTTTCGGTTAATATTTATGGAACATATTAGGGACATTAAAAATTGTAAAGAAGAAAAAACAATTGCTCATTTTATGAAATCACATACTGATTACTCATTATTGAAGGGAAGCATTTTAGAACAAATTAATTGTTTTTGTATGGATGAAAATGTTTTAAAGGAAAAACTTCTATATAAAGAAAGTATTTACATTTTGAAATTTAATACAATGGTCCCTATGGGACTTAATGGGGAATTGAATTGGAGAAGTTTGCTTTAAGGGGTAAATGGTTTAATGAGTTAATTAATTATTTAATTGATGTATAATGTGTATATAAGTTTGATGAGATGTGTATTCCAAGAAGGTGTTTTCACCGAGGCGCTAGAATTAAAACAGTTTTATCTGAAGATTTGTGTTTCATTTGGATCCTGGTTGTTCATCTTTACACAGGGTTTGTTTAATGCCTTAATGGCATTTAAGCCTCCTCAGGGGGTTTCTGTTCCAGCTGCCCCTTGGTCCTCTACTCCCATTAAAAGGCCCAGAGAACAGAATTCCTCCGAGGACGAGTCAGATTTGATGAGGAATCCCTTGCTTACTCTTCCCAAATTGCTTCCCCTTTGGACTATAGGTCAGAGGAAGAGGAGTCTAATAGTCGTGATACTCCCTTTAAAGAAATTTCCTTTGGGGAAACAATCTCCATGATGATGGAAATTTTTTTTAAATGGGACTGTGCTTAGGTCTCTGAAATCCATAAGAGGTGCTATGAGTTGCTGCAAATGGAATCTCCAAAATCTTCTACTAATCCTCCTGTTTTGGCTGCTTTGTTGGATGCTTTTCCAGTGCCTCTAAAGCTACTGATTTTCTGCCCCCTGCGCCCAAGAAGCCTGATAAGTTGTATAGGGTGCCTGAGGACTTTAAATTTTTGTACAAATGTCCTGCTGCTTGATCCCTCAGTGGTATCTGTAGCATCTGACAAGCCCTCTCAATTGCTTCCTTTGTCCAAGTTACTGCCTTCTGATAAAAACAGTAGAACCATGGAAAAGCTAGGTAAGATGGTTTACACCTCATCTGCCCTGGCTTTTAGAGCTATTAACTATCAGACCCATATGTCCAGGTATGTGATGGCTCTCCTTTCTCAGGCATGTCAGCTTATTTATGATCTCCCCGAATTTGAGGGTAAAACTTTTGCTGTTTCCTTGTTAGGGACTTCCTCTCAAGCGGTTTGTCATTCTATCAAATGTAATTATGACACAGCAGATGCCTCTTCTAGGGCTGCTGCTCTTGGTTCTGTGATGAGGAGGTATTCTTGACGTAGGCTTCATCCATTATGTGATGATATCAAGGATAAGTTGATGGGTGCTGCTCTTGATAGTAAACATTTGTTTGTGGAAGCAGCTCCTGGTTTGTTTAAATCCCTTCAGGATAAGGGGAAGGCCTTACAGGAACTCAAACGTGTTTACCTCTCCTGTGCCTAAATTTCAGAGAAACGACCCCAATAAGCTAGCCTTTGTTCACAGGGAGTCTTGCCCTCCTGCTAAGGAAAAAACGAGTGGCAAGCGGGCTCCTCCTGGTAAGGCTACTCAGACATAAGAGACTCTGAAGTCTTCCTTTCCTGATAAACCAGGTGCTGTATGACTATCCATCTCTTCCCAGCCACATTCCTTTTTCTCTTCACCTTTTTCTTTCTCTTTTGGCTTCAAATTACTTAGGATTTCTCGGTTCTGTCCATTATTTGCCAGGCATATCTCATGGTGTGACAATCCCGTTCCCCTTTTATGGGCATTCCTCAATCTGCTTGGGAAGACTTCCTTTTTTCCCCAGAGATTCTTTGAGACTTTTTGACTCTGGGTACTGTTCAAGAGGTACCTGTGTCCCAGAGGCGGAGAGGGAGGGGAGTTTACTCCAAAATACTTCTAGTGTCCGGAAAAGAGGGTACTTGGAAACCAATTCTAGACCTCTCTGACCTAAGCATGTTTCTGAAGGTGCCCACCTTTTGGATGTTGTCTCTTCAGACTCTGCTTCCTCAGACCTATATGGTGTCTCTGGATGTCAAGGATGCTTATCTCCATATTCTGATCCATTCTCTTTTCAGGAAGGTTTTGCATTTCTCTGGTGCTTCCTGGCATTGTCAGTTCTCTGATTTGCCCTTTGTCCTTTCTGCTGCTCCAAGGGTATTCACCAAATGCCTTGCTCCTATGATTGTTTTTTTGCAGGCTTCAGGAAGTCCAGATATTTCCTTACCTGGATGATCTGCTGATTCAGGCATCCTTTCCAAAAATCATTTTGCAAAATCTTCATTTTACTGTTTCCTCCTTCAGGATTCACAATAAATTTTAAAATGTCTTCTCTGATTCCTTCTCAGGATCATGTCTTTCTGGGTTGCAGGATTCAGACAGTGCCTATGCTGGCATCCCTGGCTCCTCCAAAGTCCTTAATTCTCATTTCCTTCTTTCAAAGTCTTCTTCCTCTGGCTTCCATTACAGCCAGGGTATTTCTGAGAGCTCTGGGTTTCATGGCTTCCATCATTCCTATGCTCCCTTTGTCCAAACTGCACATGAGAAAGTTTCAGTGGTTTCTGAAGTCAGTTTGGCTTCAACTATGGTCATCCTCAAGCATTTGTAGATGCTCTTCTTCCTTATCTCAAGAAGGAACTTCACTGGTGGATCCAGCAGTTGTCTCTAAATCCAGGGCTCCCTTTTTATCCCCCTCTGCTCTCTCAGTAACTGTTCAGAGATGCTTCAGATGTGGAATGGGGAGCAGCTTTTGGCTCACTAAAGGTACAGGGGATGTAGTTGCCTCGTCAGCAGAAGGAAAACATCAGTGTCAGAGTTAAGAGCTGTTCTGCTGGCACTTCAGGCTTTTCATCCTCTCGGTGTATTCACAGACAATACTACAATGATGTGGTATATAAGCAGGTAGTAACAAGATCTCACCTTTTTTGCTGATTTGCACTCCTGGTATGGGATCTTGCTGTCCATTATCAAGTGACTGTTCAGGCAGTTTACATCCCTTCAGGTCAAAATATTTTGGTAAACACTCTGAGCAGGTCCTTAATTCAATCTTACAAATGGATGCTCCACAGGAATGTGATTCTGGACATTGTCGACCAGTGGGAGTACTCCTCAAGTAGATCTATTTGCCTCTCCTCTGAACAGACAACTTCCTTTATTTCAGGCCAGAGTTTTAGGTCCTGTAGTGTCTAAGGTGTATGCCCTCTCTTTTTCTTGGAAAGGGATGTTTCTTTTTGCATTTCCTCCCCTTCCTCATTCCAAAAGTTCTCTTCAAAATTCAGCAGGACGCCTCCAAAATCTTGTTGGTGATTCCCTTTTGGCTGCAACAGCATAGGTTCCTGCCTCTTCTGCATTTAGCCAAAGGCAGTCATCACAAGTTACCTGACAGGGTGGATCTACTGACATAAGATGAGGGATATTTCATCCATCCCCACCTGCCCACTCTTCAGCTGACTTTGTGGGTGATAAGATTTTGATTCCACATAGACACATTTTTTTCTGAGAACGTGCTGGGGGTCTGGTAGGAGGTCAGGAAACCCACTTCTTGGGAAGTCCAAATGGAAGAGGTTTTCTGTTTGGTGTCTGTCTCGCAACCTGGAATCACTAACTGTGGATGTTTTTTTGGTTCTCTGTTATTTGTGTGAGTTGCTCAAGGCTGGTTTGGCCTATTCTTCTATTAAGGCCCACTTATTAGCTGTCTCTGCTTGTCTGACTTTATCTCCTACTTTAGCATCTATATTTGAGGCTAAACAATTCCTTAAAGGCATCCTTCAAGTTAGACCTCCTAGGTAGCCTGTTCCTCCTCCCTGAGATCTTAATTTTGTTTTGGAGAAGTTGACAGGCTTCCTTTGAGCCTGCTGCTTCAGCTTCCTTGCAACATTGTTCTTGGAAGACTGTTCTTTTGTTGGCACTTGGGCTTCAACCCCTTATTGCTTGTCCTACTTTTTTTGATATTTCATAAGGATGGGGTGTCCTTCTGTACTGATCCTTCTTTTATACCCAAGGTGATTAGTGAGTTGTCACTTAATCAGTCTATTTATTTGCCTACTTTTCTTCCTTGTCCACAATCTGCAAGTGAGGGGGTGCTGCATACTTTGGATGTGCATAGACAAGTCAGATTTTATTTGGATAAGATTAAGTCTATTAGAAAATCTGATTAGTTTGTTTCTTTTCATCCTACTCCCCTAGGATTACCTGTGTCCAAGTACACTGTTTCTTCTTGGATCTCAAAGGCTATTTTTTGTTATACTTTTCATGGTAAGAGCCTTCCTTCTTCTGTAAAGGCTCATTCTACTAAACCTGTGGCTTCTTCTGATGCTTTTTTTCAAGGGTTTGGATGCTAATTCTGTTCTTGAAGCATACTTTTATGAAGCACTAGAATTTGGGTGGAATCTCCAGAGCCAGAGCTGGCATTACTAAGACAATTATTCATGGATTCCTAGAGGGCTATACTGGTCCTTCCTCCTCTCAAGTTTCTTCTAAAGCTTTGGCACTCTCCCAAGTGTAAAAATATTGCAACCAGTGAATGGAAGGACATAGTACAGTTGTGTAAAATCTTACCATAACAGTAGATGTTCTTTCCTTCACTGTTGCAGTATTCACTCCCTCCCTCCTTCCCCATAGTCCATTTCCTTCCTGGATGTATTGGTTACCTCTTGGGTTTCCTTGGACTGGTGTTCCTACTGGGACAATCAGTTCTGAGGATGGTATGTCCGGGTATCACCTTTATGTCCTACACTGTACGAGGAGCATATGTGTGATGTACCTTAAAGCAACGGTAGGCTTTTGTATACTGGCCACATGTCAGGCTAGCCAAGGCAGGGAATCCCAAGTGTAAAGAATACTGCAACAGTGAAGGAAAGGAAATCTACTGTTATGGTAAGATTTTACACAACTGTACTTTCTTGTATATGCTTGAAAAGACTAAGGTAAAATTATAAAGGACTAAGGACAGATCTTTATCATGTTTATATATAGATTAAGTGTTATAAAACCAATTTGTACAAATGATAGTCTTTGTAATCATCATGTAATCAAGTGTGCTATTAAATCCTTGTATAATCTAAATGTGGAGCTTTTCTCCCCAGGACTCCATTGAAAACGGGTTCTCAAGGCCCAATGGACTATCCTGGTAAAACAACTGCAAATAAATAAATGTCTGTGCCCAGATACCAAAGGAAGTACCCTGAAAAACTCACTTCCTTAATTCACAGGGAGTCTAGGCCATCTCCTAAGGCCAAGAAAATACCTAAGAAAACAATTCCAAGTCGAACAAGACAGGGATTCTAGATATGAGAATCCTCCTAACCTAGACAAGTCTGTCTGACTACCATGTGCCTCTTTCCCCCTGACCTTGGTCCATCCCTACCACTATTCAAAATGATCAGCTCCTCAAAAAACTGTTTCCCTATCACTTCAGGCAAAGGTGTTCTTTCCATCTTTCACAATGGTTACAAAATGACTTGAAACAAAGTCTTCCCCATTCAGTGGCATCCCTTTTCCCCCTCACAATCAGATACAGTTGCACGCTTTCATCATTCAAGCCATGCTCAAACAAGGTACAGTAGAACAGGTGCCTCCTCAGTGTGTGGGAAAAGGGTTCTATTACAGGCTGTTCCTCATTCCAAGAAAAGGAGGAGCTAGGTGACCTATACTGGATCTGTCCACCCTCAACAATTTTCTCTGTGTTTCATCTTTGAAGATGATGATACTACAAACTCTGCTACCATTTGTAGCAGAGTTTGGAGGAGCAACATCTTTAAACAAACTCTGCTATCATTTATTCTTCCTCAAGCCTTACTGGTGTCTCTGGACATAAAGGATGCCTATCGGTACATACCTGTTCACCCTTATTACAGGAAATTTCTGAGGTTTTCAACCTGCTCATCACACTTTGTTTTCTGCTTTGCCTTTTAGACATTATGCAACCCAAAGTCTCTTGCTCCAGTTATAGTTTACTGCAGGACTCAAGAAATCCAGATATTCCTTTATTTAGATGACCTCATATTACAGACATCTTTTCAAGTGATACTGTTGACTCATCTTAACCTTAAAGGTTGGAGTTCAGAAACCAGCTAAAGACCTTGGTTTTTTGTGTGCAGACTAGACATCAAACTCATGTAGGCTTTCTTAACACCAGACAGGGTGCAGAGCCTCACCATTTGCTTCCTTTCTCTTCTTCCTCATCTTCCTCATCAGACGTGTACTGCAGAGGAGATCCTCAAAGTACTAGGGGCCATGGCAGCAACCGTCCTCATGGTCCCTTTTAACAGAGTCAGTATGAGGGAGATCCATTCAGTGGTACCTGAAATCAGCCTGGTCCCGACGTTCCCATCCCCTGGACACCTATATTCCTCTCCTGCCTTGCATAACAAAGGAAATATTTTGGTTGATATCACAGATAAAGCTCAAATTAGGTCTGTCCGTCAAGCTGCTGATATTGCAACAGGAGCTGCACACAAATGCATCAGATGATGCTTGGAGAGCATTGACAGGCAACCTGAAAGTGCAGGGACAATGGCCAGCCAGTCAAAGATCAATGCACATCATTCTGAAGGAGATGAGGTTACTAATACAGGCCCTGCAGATCATCTCCCATTCTTGGAAACTAGGTCCCTTAACAGTGTTCACACATAAAATGGGCATGTGGTATGTAAGCAAGTGGGGGAGGGGCAGAACCTGTCACCTGTGCAGATTGTCTCTTTTAGCATGAGAGCAGGCCACAAAAGAAATCGCGTCTGTCCAACCAGTTTATATTCCCTCAGAGGACAGTCTGTTGGCAAACTTTCTGAGTAGATCAACGGAGGTTCTCTACAAATGGATGCTGAACAGAGAGATCTTCCTAGACAGTCTGTAAATGGGGTGTTCTACTGATAGATCTGCCTTCCTCGACCACAAACTTCCACTCTTTAGCACCAGGATCTACTGCCCTCAGGCAAGCTTGGAAAATAGACATAGTATCTTTTCCTTGGAAAGAAAGGATCTGATGATGTTCTTCGTGTTTCACTGTTGCAGTCATTACATTTGGGTAATCTGCTGGCAGGTTGCCCTCAGTTGGCCTGAATTCCAAAGTCTTGGGTCCTGCGTCAGTTGCTGTCTTCTCTTCCATGATGTCAGGTCGTCAGGGGTGTAAAACATGCAGCCGACACCATTTTCTTTAGTCTTTCTTGCCATGTGGTGCCCGAAGCAGAAGCATTTCGCAAGTGCCGGTCGGCCGACTACTGAAATATTCGAGTTTGAGTTTCAGATCCGAAGTCTTCACTAAAGCTAAGTACCCCATTGGGGAAACATTTTTCTTGCTTTTTACCAGTGTCAGAAAAAGTTAATGATTGCATTACTTGTGGGAAGCAAATACCTCATAAGGATTTCCATTTATACTGTATTCCGTGCCTAGGCCCTGATCACAACGTGCCTGGCTGTCAGTTTTGTGCTAGATTTAACCAACGCACTATTAAGCGTCTGTATATTTTTGCATCAAAGTATTTTGGAAACAGATTTAACTACCCAGAAATGTCATCAGATAGCAATCTGACTACCGGAGTACATAAAAAACGCAAAGAAAAGGACAGAGATCCAAAACCGACAAAGCTTCTCCTAAGCCAGCCGCCAGTTCGCCGGTACTCAGTGAGGCGCTTTCGCAGCCCCTGATAACCCACTACCTTCGAGTTGCAGATCTCTACCGACACCCATGTGGAGTCCGGCATGCTGCAAGATACTCAAGGTATTGATCTGACTTATGTATCTCCCTCAGATGGGTCCGGAGCCGCTGAGCAGGCACCAGCTTCTGAGGGTGTATTCATACCGCAACATTTGTATATCAAACCGACGACCGCTACAAAACCAAAGACAAAGGCAACTTCTAAAACACGGATGCATGAGCCACGTGCACAGGCCTCTATGCCTAAAAAGCAGATGATAAAATGGCTGAAGACCTTATTACATTGATCAGGTGTTCCCATTCCCCTCCAGATAAAAGGCCTAGGCAAGACACTGACTATGAATCTTCAGATCAGGTTTCTGTTTCTTCTGATTCCTCTTCTGATCAGGAATTATCTATACCTCCCTATGAGGATTCTGATGCTGAGGAGTCTATTCCATCTGCATCACCTCCTGAGGATTATTCATTTGGAGAAACCTTGCATACCTTGAAGGGAGCATTGCCACTGGGAGAGTCAAGACTTCTCAGAATCAAAAAGGAGGCTCAGGGATTTCCTCCTTCTCCCTCAGCAAAAGCCTTTAGCCATTACCCCTGTTTTAGACATTGTGGATGATGTGTTTTCGGAGTCAAGCTTGACACCTGACTTCTTACCTCCGGCTCCCAGTAAGCCTGACTCATAAATTTTTATTTAGAAACCCTGCTGCTGATCCTGAAACTATTTCACACTGTCCAATGGGAGTTAAGGCCTCAACAGCAAAAAATCCTACCCCCTCTGACAGATTCAAGGGTGCTAGACAGATGGGGAAAAAAGGTCTGTACATCTGCAACATTGGCAATCAGGGCCTTAAACTGTCAATTTCATATGCTAAAGTACCAACAACATGTTATGAGATTGCTGAAACAGAAAATTATGTTGATTTCAGAATATACAGAAACTAAGGAATTGCAGGAATTATTGCATGCAGCTGAACAAGTTGCAAAGCATACTTTGCAATGTGGTTTTGACTCCTTAGAGGCCTCCTGCAGGGCCGCAGTTACTGGATCTGTGATTAGGAGGCATGCCTGGTTAAAGGAACAGAATTTGCCTGATCATGTTAAAGCTAAATTGTTAGATGCATCTTTACAGCATGATTCTCTGGTACTAAGGCAGAAGAGGTTTTAAAGAAAATGGAAGACAAAGCCAAGTCTATGCAAACTGTTAAAAGATTTCTTACAAGTGCAGCCACCTAGATTCAGTACATACTGACCTACAAAAAATTGGTCCTTTCCTGTGTCAGACAGAGTTCAAAGGGACAAATCCAGACACCCTAAGTGTTCCAGATACCAGGCGCAAGATTCATACAGGTCAAAGCAATGGGGCGCTTCTACCTCCAAATCTGGAGGAGATAAAGCACAAGCCTACAGAAAACAATCCCAATGACTTCCCTCTGCCTACACCAAGCACTTATCTTTTGGCAGCACCCATAGGGGGAAAGTTAGCACTTTTTGCTCAAAATTGGTAGTTAATAACCGAGGATAAGTGGGTACTAAACATAGTATCACAGGGATACAGATTCCATTTCCACACTCTGCCAATGGCAAATGGTTGGCCAGATCTTTCAAAAAATCAATGGGCAGAGGCACAGAAACAGGTTACGTCCCTCATGGCTATGGGGGCCATTTAGCCAGTACCAGAACAGGAAAAAGGACATACCTGGACATTCCAAAATTCAAAATGCTGACTTTGCAGCAGCTTCTGCCCATGCTGGGCAAGAATGCTTGGCTGGTGACATTGGACCTAAAAGAGGCATACCTGCATGTCCCAGTAAGACAATCGTGCAGAAGATTCCTCAGATTCAAGGCTGGCTTAATGCATTACCAGTTCTCTGCCCTTTAGCTTATCTACTGCGCCCAGGGTCTTTACAAAGTGCCTGGCACCAGTAATTGCATTTTGCAGACAAAGAAGTATACATATATATCCTTACTAAGACGACTGTCTCATTCAAGCAGAGAACAAGGACATTCTTCTTCGACACCTGGCGTTTGTGAAAAGGCTTCTAACATGCCTAGGATACACAATAAACGAAAAGAAATCACAACTGGTACCCTCTCAAAAGATAACATTCCTGGGTGCAAGCTTGTATACAAAAAAAAAAAAAAAAAAACTACAATCCACTCTGCTACAGGCCCCATGAGGAGCTCAGTGTCTCTCCAACCTAACACCACTCTTAAGTATTCAACTGCGGTACCACCTTTATCATTCTTATAAGAAAAGCGCAGTCCTGGTCTGAACTGTCTGCAAACAGCTAAAGTTAACTTTGAACCTAACACCACTCTTAAGTATTCAACTGTGGTACCACCTTTATCATTCTTGTAAGAAAAGCGCAGTCCTGGTCTGAACTGTCTGCAAACAGCTAAAGTTAACTTTGAACCTAACACCACTCTTAAGTATTCAACTGCAGTACCACCTGTATCATTCTCGTAAGAAAAGCACAGTCCTGGTCTGAACGGTCTGCAAACAGCTAAAGTTAACTTTGAGTATGTGTCTACCTGTTTGAGCCAATATTCATTTTCCCCTGGAGAGCACTCTGCTTTGGCTTGTAAGCAGCCCCCCCCCCCCCCACACACACACTCATCTTCCACTTTCTCTCTTATTCCCTTCTGTTAGCAAATAGTATCCATAACTGATCAATACTGTGTGTTTGTTAATTTAAACTGAGACCACAGTAGCCTACTAATACAAGGTTATCCTGTTTTTCCACCTGAAAAATGGTTAAGAAATGACTTACAGTTTCAGAGCAGTCCTTGGTCAATTGTGATTGTTTCTTAAACACAAACTTGTCTTTGCTTTGGCTCATTAGCAGCAGTACAAAGAACTGCCTGCTGACACCCTTGTTCTCCCCCCTTCCCTGTTTATTACCTTAAGACAATCCCAAAGTTAATAAATATTACCTGTGGCAGGCACCATTTTTAAAACTACAATCCACCCTTCTACAGGCCCCATGAGGAGCTCAGTGTCTCTCCAGTAAGTGTTTTACAACTGTAAATGCCTATATATGTTTATGTTGAATTGTGTTAGACATCTAATATGACTTATGCTTTATTATTGGAAATTACTATGCCATGCTAGCATTTTGTCCGCACCAAGTTGTTTTTAATATAATAGTATGGTCTATTTGCATAACTGCACCTTGTTCACTAATGTTATTCATGTAATTGTGTTACTAGAGAGATGCATACACTCTCAGGTCTCAGACTACCTCCTTACTAACAACCTCCTTTCCAATACTCAGCATGGTTTCCAATCAAACCATAGCACCACCACTGCCTTACTCTCCTTTACTAACACTATCCTTCAGCATAAAAACAATGGCTATCTCTCCTCTGCTACTTTCCTAGACCTATTTAAAGCATTTGACATGGTCCCACACAAACAACTTATCTCTGTCCTCAATAACCTATCCTTCTCACAATCAGTCACCAACTGGTTTCAGAGTTACTTGTCTGACCGCCAACAATCATTGTATGGCAGAATGACATATCTCCCCAACTGCCTGTCTCCATAGGGGTTTCCCAAGGATCCATCCTTGGACCCCTACTCTTCTCTGTTTTCACCAATAATCTAGCCTCTGTCACCAAACATGGCACACTCATACAATATGCTGATGACTCAACCATCATCTGCTCAGCCCAGTCCCTACCCAAACTACAAAAAGTCACACAGGAAGCCTTTTCCTCTGTTGAAACTTGGTTGTCCGATGCCCAATTAATACTCAACCCAAACAAAACTAAACTACTCATCTTCCAACCCACCAAACATACTCAGACCAACTCTCACTTTAACATCACAGTAAAAGACAACACCACTATATACCCAACTGAACACACCAAATTGCTAGGAGTGGAAATAGACAATAAACTAAAATTTGACATTCACATATCCATGACCATAAAAAAATCCACAAAAAACTAGGAGCGTTATATAGAAATAAGCAACTTCTCACCAAAGCAGCAAAGATTTCAATAGCAAATTCCCACCTTATCTCCACCCTACTTTATGCCTCTCCAATATATATCAACCTAAGGCAATGCGATCTAAACAAGCTAGAGACCTGCTACAACAAAATTGCCAAATTCGCCACAGGGGCATCCTACCGTAGTCACCACTGTCTCTCACTTGCTAAACTGGGCTGGCTTGAACTTCCTCACCTCCTTCAATGGTATCAACTCTTACTCGCCCACAAACTAATAAACCATCCACTAAATGTCTCATCCCTCCAGAATCTACTCCAACCCTATCGCACCACCAGACCACTAAGATCCAGCAACAAAAATCACGTGCAGTTCACTAAAGCCAATAACTCTGCTGGTGAAGCACTATTCTCTTGCACCATAGACAAATTATGGAACTCCCTCCCACCCACAATTACCTCCATACCATCATGCACCCACTTCAAAACTTTACTAAAAGCACACCTAAAAACATGCTGGCTATGCCCTTGCAACTCCCACTCTAATATCACCCACCCCATCCAACCACTACCTTTCTTTCCACTCCACTAACTGCCTTGATTATAGCAAGCTCAGATGCTCATAAGCCTACTACTTATTATACAGCAGGAACTTCTTATTGTAACATTTATTAATGTCTGTTATGTACTTCACAGATGGTACATCAGTAGACAACTAGAATCTATGTTCTTCATCTGTAAATATGTTGTAAGTTATTGCTATGTAATCCAATGTAACTACTGTTTGTTTTAACTGTGGAGCTTTTTTCACCGGGCCTCTGCTGAAAATGGACCTATGTCCAGTCGAACACTCCCGGTCAACAAATATAAATAAAAACAAATATAAATAAATAAATAAACTGCCCAGATGGCTTGCCTCATGCCAGAGAAGCAAAGGCAACTGACTACTTACTTCAAACTGATGGCAACAAAAACCCAGTTGTCTGCAAATTTTGCAGGCTTTGGGCTTCATGGCATCCTGCATCCTACTAATTCCATATGCAAGACTGCATATGAGGAAACTTCATTGGTACCTAAAAAGTTTATGGAGTCAACATGCTCACAGTCTGGGAACAATGATTCCTCTCATACCCTGCCTACAACAGGAATTTCTGTGGTGGGTAAAGGCATGTCACCAAAACATGGGACGGGCCTTCACTCTACCCCCTGCCAGCCAAACCTTAACAGATGCATCAGATTATGCCTGGGGGGGCCCACATGGCAGGAAGATGCATTCAGGGCATATGGACCCCAAAAGAAATGCATCTACATATCAACCAGAAAGAGATGCTAGCTGTTCAAAATGTTCTAACAGCCTTCAAGGACTTACTTCATGCAGGACAACTACTGATAAAGACGGACAACACCTCGGTCATGTGGTATATAAACAAGCAAGGGGGCACACACTCATACCCCCTTTGCAGATTAGCCATGGCACTGTGGGACACAGCTTTGACCTACCAAATACATCTTCAAGCTCAATTCCTGCCAGGAAAGCAAGATACTCTGGCAGACGATTTAAGCAGAAACCTTATGGACCCTCAAGAGTGGAAACTAAATCCACAAGTCTTCAGCATGATAACAAAGAAATGGGGGAGCTCAGACATAGATCTATTTGCCTCTCCTCAAAATTATCATTTGAAAAGATTCTGCACAAGGACTTATCACAGACAAGCTTGGAAAGTGGATGCCCTATCCTTCAGTTGGAAAAAACTATCAGTTTACTACTTTCCTCCTTTGCCTCTTCTTCCCAAGGTCCTCCTAAAAGTCAGACAAGAGAAACCAAAGATGATACTAATTGCCCCAGACTGGCCCCACCAGTACTGGTACTCAGTCCTAAGGAACTTGTCTCAATACCCAGCTTGGACCTTACCTCAAAGACCTCAACTACTGTCCCAGCACAACAATCAGATCCTGCACAATCGACTCCAGACACTGAACCTGGCAGCATGACTGATCATGTAGTTATACAAACAACTCCTTTCAGTAAAGCTGTGATGGATGTCATTTTGGAAGCCAGAAGGCCTAGTACTAGAAAATCTTATGCTGATAAATGGAAGAGATTCTGTGCTTGGAATCAAGCACAAGGAACTGATACAGCAGAACCAAATATTCCTCAGATATTACAATACTTAACAGAGATGCTTGACAAAGGCCTATCTTTCTCATCAATTAAAATCTATGCCTCTGCCATTTCGGCTCATTACAATACAGATCCACCAATCTTTTCTCATCCTTTACTAAAGCAGTATCTTAGAGGAGCCAAAAATGTAAGGCTTCCTAAAAGATCACCATTACCTGCATGGGACCTCAATTATGTATTAGAAAACTCACCCTGCCTCCATTTGAACCAGCTTCTACCGCTGATATAAAGATCTTATCATGTAAAACTGCTCTGCTACTAGCAATTACTACAGCAAGAAGAGTTTCAGAGCTACAAGCCCTCATGGCTGTAGAGCCTTTTATCATATTTTACCCTGACAGGGTGTCTCTGAGGACAAATCCTACTTTTATGCCTAAGGTGGTTTCCAGTGTGGCTCTTAACCAAACAATTCATCTGCCAACCTTTTATCCAAATCCGCAGAACAAGGGAGAGAGAATTCTGCATTCCTTAGACGTACACAGATAGCTAAGATTCTACTTGAGCAGGACTAAAGTTCTAAGAAAAATTGAGCAATTATTAGTGACATATGCTGCAGGATCAGAAGGCAAGGCTATTTCAAAGCAGACAGTTTCAAAGTGGATAAGCCACTGCATCCGTTTCTGCTACTTACACCATGGTAAACCTGTGCCCAAGGGCATTAGGTCTCATTCCACCAGAGCTGCAGCTACTTCAGCAGCCTTTCTCAGAGTACTACCAACCAAAGACATTCTAGAGGCTGGTACTTGGAGTTCTGTTCACACCTTTACAAAGCATTATCATTTGCCTCTATACTCTAAGTCCAGGGTAGGCTTTGCCACAGCAGTTCTGCCGGGCCTTATAGCTGCACCTAATGCTGTTTAGCTCCAGCCTCCCAATCATAGCCCTGTGGGATTCTACCCAAATGTAATGACTGCAACAGTGAAACACAAAGAACGTAGTACAGTTGTGTACACTTACATAAATGTAGATGTTTGAGTGTATTTACTGTTGCAGTCCAGGTTACCCTCCCGCCACCCCCCTTTTATTCTGGAGTTTATCTTTCCTTCTCTATCTTCTACAACCTATGTGGTGTATTTGCTTGTAGATGAAGGTAAAGTTTATATTGATGCATGTATATATATATATGTATATATATATATATATATATATATATATATATATATATATATTTTTTTTTTTTTTTTTTTTGCTACCTTTTTAGGGGCACCTGACATCTGGGGCAAGAAAAACTAAAGAAAATGACGTCGGCTGCATGTTTTATACCCCTGACGACCTGATGTCATGGAAGAGGAGACAGCAACCGATGCAGGACCCAAGACTTTGGAATTCAGGCCGACTGAGGGCAACCTGCCAGCAGATTTACCCAAATGTAATGAGTGCAACAGTGAATACACTCTAACATCTACATTTATGGTAAGTGTACACAACTGTACTTTATGGATCTCACCATCTTAAACAAGTTTGTCAAACGAGAAAAATTCTGGAAAGTCACGGTTCAGTCTATCCTTCCGTTTTTGGAAAAAAGATGAGTGGATGTGCTCAGTAGAGCTTCAGGATGCATATTACCACATATAAATGGACAAGCGCTCCAGAAGATTTCTTCATTTCCGGCTAGGGGCCAATCATTTTCAATTCCGCATGCTGCCTTTCAGACTCTCTACAGCCCCCAGAGTGTTCACCAAATGCATGGCAATAATAACAGCTCACTTGAGACTACAAGGATTCCGTGTGTTCCCATATTTAGATGATTGGCTCCTCACCGCCCCCCACCAAGCATCTACTGGAGATAGCATTAGACTACACTCTCAGACTAGCAGAATATATGAGAATCTCAATAAACTGGGGAAAGTGCATCCTGATCCCCTCACAATCCTTAGAATTTATCTGAGCGATCTTCAACACAAATGCTTGCCTAGTCTCTCTCCCGGACTACAGACTGCGCAGGATAAGATCCCAAATCCGGGTAATGCTCAGTCAAAATCTAGTCCTTGTACGAACAGTCCTTCAACTGTTGGGTTCCATGGCAGTGTCAATTACCATAGTGCCCTTGGCGAGACTACACATGAAAATTCTCCAATGGCACGTACTAACGTAATGGTACCCCTTACAACATCCCTTGTCTTTTCAAATACGAATAACTCAGTGATGCAAGCGGGATTTAATGTGGTGGATGAAGCTAGATGAACAACAGTGGAGTCGCCCCTTTTACCCACAGCAGCCCAGAGCCACAGTGATTATGGAGGCTTCCCTGATAAGGTGGGGGGGGGCTTTATCAGGGGAAGATGGTCCACGGTACTTGGTCAGACATAGAGGCCCACCTGCATATCAGTGTCCCTGAACTAAGGGCAGTGCTTCTGAACTTGCAAGCATTTCAGTCTGTCCTCCCATCAGGGACAATTGCTATTCTGTCAGACAACATGTCAGTAGTCTGGTACATCAGTAAAAAAGGGGGAACCAAGTCCCACCCCTTGTGTCAAGAAGCCATGAGAATTTGGCAATGGGCGATAACTTCCACCCACTTTTTAATTGCAATGCACATTCCCAGGATTCCAGCGTGATAGCAGACAAGTTGAGCAGATGCATACCACTGCCTCACAAGTGGTCCTAGGCAAGCATTTGTGTTGAAGCTCGCTCAGATAAATTCTAAGGATTGTGAGGGGATCAGGATGCACTTTCCCCAGTTTATTGAGATTCTCATATATTCTGCTAGTCTGAGAGTGTAGTCTAATGCTATCTCCAGTAGATGCTTGGTGGGGGGCGGTGAGGAGCCAATCATCTAAATATGGGAACACATAATTGTATTATTGCGCTGAAGATATTCAGCCACTGGGGCCAGCCTTGCTGGGACCTATTCACCTCTCCACCAAACCACAAAAGCAGCAGCTACTTCGCCCTAATTCCCTCGCAGAGGGAGTCTCCAAGGGACATTCTGATTCACAATTGGCCCACGGGACTTCTGTATGCCTTCTCACCCTTTCCCCTGATTCCCCAATTTCTAAAGAAAGCCCTTCATCTGAGAAGCAAAGTAATCCTCATTGCTCCTTACTGGCCACAACAAGTTTGGTTTCCCTTCCTTTGGCCTCATCTGATAGATCACCCATGGATTCTGGATCCAACTCTGGAACTGATTTCGCACCCACAAAGTTTGACTCATCCGAACACTTCCAATTTTAAGCTGACAACTTGGTTTCTCCACTTTCAGTAATCGTCAGGCAGAATGATCTTACCTCCCCAGTGCGTGATATCCTTCTAGCTTCACATAAACCATCCACTAGGAAAATCTATCTCCGTAAGTAGAAGAGGTTCCTTATTTGGTCCCGACAAAGACAATTAGACCCATGTTCAGCCCCTGTGAGTGTGGTTTTAGATTATTTAACAAGTCTTCTTCATTCAGGAGCAGCGGCCTTAACCATTCGAGTACACTTAGCTGATATCTCAAACTTTCATGATGGATTTCAGGATGGATTTCAGGACTCATCGCTAAACTCCCATCGACTCTGCAAAATTTTCTTAAAAGGTGTTTTACATATCAGACCACCCTTCAGGGAACCCATTGAACCTTGGAACTTAACTCTAGTACTACAATCCCTGACACAATTTCTCTTTGAACCTGCTTCCACTTGCGATATAAAGTTCCTGTCCTGGAAATCTCTATTCTTGATAGCTGTTACATCAGCCAGACGCTTTTCAGAGCTTCAGGCTTTGTGTATTAAATGCCCTTATATGGTATTTCATAAAGAGTCTATATTAGATTAACGAAGTTTCAGAACTTCAAATACCATATGGTCAACAGCATATGATCAAAATTCTGAAACTTCGAAAATCTAAAAAAAAAAAAAAAAAAAAAAGTAAAGTAAATTAAAAATGTTTTAGCAGGGGGGCAAGCCCCCCTGCAGCCCCCACCGCTACTTAAATATACCAACTCCTAGATCACACTTTAACGGAGAGTGGCACTGAAAGGGAAGATTTCCCTTTCCTGTACTGTAGCAGCGCGATCTCAGAGTTGGTATATTTAAGTAGCGGGGGTGTGGGGGATGGCCCCCCTGCTTAAAGCACTTACTTTTGTTTTTTTTTTGTTTTTTTTTTAATACATTTTCGAACTTTCAGAACTTCGATCATATCGTGTCGACCATATGGTATTTGAAGTTCTTTAACTTCGTTAATCTGATGTAGACCCTTTCATAAAGACAGAGTATCACTCCGGACTAACCCTTCCTTTCTGCCTAAAGTTATTTCAGAACTGGCAATCAACCAGATGATTGACCTCCCAGTCTTTTTTCCCCAACTACTCGAACAAAGGAGAATACTGCCTTCACTTACTAGATGTACATAGACAGTTGCATTTTTACCAGGACAGAACTAAGCCAGTACGTAAATCATACCAGTTTTTTGTGTCTTATTCAGGTCCGAAATTGGAAAATCCTGTCTCAAAAGTAAGCTTGTCTAAATGGTTGAGAAACTGCATATCCTTAATTTATCAATGAAATAAAATTCCTCTACCATGCAAAGTCAAAGCACATTCTGCCAGGTCAGTAGCAACATCTGTTGCTTTCCATGCAAAGGCTTCATTAAATGATATTTGTGCAGCTGCATCTTGGGCTACCCCTCATACCTTTATCACTCATTACAAATTGGACTTGGCCTCCAGGGGAAGAGCATCCTTTGGTTCAATGGTTCTCAGGAACATTCTCCCATAAGGGCCTCCCAGGACTACAGGTAGCTAGGGACTCTGTCCCATTAGTAAGTAAGGAATGAAGATTAACAACATCAGATAAAGAAGTTATGTTCTTACCATAACGTTCTATCTGTGTTGTTCATCATCATTCATTCATTACATCCCACCCTCCTTTCCCCTCCAGAGGCTCCTGGGGGATTGAATTGGGTCCTACTCCTACGGTAGGGTTTCTGCTCAGAGAAAGCCTCTGCTTTGCTTGTAATGGGCAAACTTGATCTGAGGTAACTGGGGCAAGGGTGTTGTGGATAAAAGCTTAGCTCGAGAGTGTTTTGGCTGGCACAAGCTTGTTACAAGGCCGACTCTGTTCCGAGGATGGAATAGACCACCCATCAATAGTGAATGAATGAAGATGAACAACACAGATGGAACGTTATGGTAAGAACATAACTTCTTTTTCTTGTATGCTTTTCTTCTACTTCCTCTTCTCCCCAAGGTCTTAATTAAGATCCAAAGAAAATACCCAAAGTTCTTACTGATGACTTCCTGTTGGCCAAGGCAACAGTGGCTCCCCTTTCTCTTTCACCTAGCCTAAGGGTCATTACTAGAATTTACCCTCCTCAGTGGACTTGCTAACACAGCAGAAGGGCTCATTACTTCACTGCAACCTTTCTTCCCTCAACTTTCCCTTAACCTGACATTATGGATGATAGTAGTTTGTTTCCTTTTACAAGTCAGTTTTCTGAATATGTGCTTAAGGTTCTCCCTGTAGGCAAGGAAATCATATATAGCAAAATGAAAAGACTTGATCTCTGGTGTCTGATAGAAAAACTGGACCCACTACAGTCTAATACTCCAGTGGACCTCTGTTATTTGTGGGAACTGTTGAAATCTGGCCTAGCATACTCTAATGCAAAGGCACACATTTTGGCCATATCTGCTTGCCTACCTCCTGATTTTTCCCTTCTGTCCATAATTAGAGGTAAAACAGTTCTTAAAAGGTGTACTGTGCCTGAAACCTCCAGGGAAAGCTATCATGCCTGCTTGAAAACTCAGTTTTGTGCTGGAGAAAACATCCCCCACCTTTTTGAACCAGCAGCCTCTGCCTCTGTATTAATTTCTGTACTTAGAAAAGCATTCTTCTGGTAGTTCTCTTCTCAGCTAGATGAATCTCTGAACTACAGGCACTTATGGCAACCCTTCCTTCCCGTTATTTTTCACTAGGACTGAGTGCATTTGAGGGCCATTCCCTCCTTTATACCTGAAGTGGTAAATGAACTCTTTCAATTAGGCCATAAATCTTCCCACCATTTTCCCTAATTGACAAAACAAGGGAGAAGGGATTCTACATTCTCTTGATTTTCACAGACAACTCCAATTCTGTCTGGATAAGACTTAAGTATAGCGGCAAGTCTAACCAACTGTTCCAATATTCCAAATTAGGGAACCCAGTTTTACGCAAACTGTTGCAAACTGGATTTCTGAATCTATTACCTTTTTCTACACTCATCATGCCAAACCTTTACCTTTCCTAGCAAAGATACATTGTATTAGAGTAGTGGGGTCATCTGGAGCCCTTTTACAAGGCAATTGAATGTAGAACCATCCTTGAAGCAGCTATTTGGTCTTCTGTACATGCCATTACCAAATAGTGAGTGGATTACTTTTCTAAATCCAGAGCAGTATTTGCCAGGTCAGTCCTCTCTGGATAAAAGGACAGTTCTCCTGTTTCTCTTCCATTCACTGTTCTCATTTTATAAGCTTTGGGAATCTTGCAGCAGCTTGTAGTACTGTAACAGTGATATGAGGAAGGCTATAGTACAATTATGTAAGAACTTGCCATAACAGTAGATGTCCTACTGATCAGTCATGCAGTATTCTTTCCCACCCTACGTTCCCCTTTTTTATGTTTTCTTTTGTTTCCTCATAGACTGAGGGGGACCTCTGTCTTTTTGCCTGCCACGTTTAGCTGACCAGTTTTTGTTACTTAGGCTCCTACAGGCTTACTGTCTTAGAGATCAAATGAGTTTTTATGCTCCTACATCTGCTTATGTACCCTTAGCTTAGTTTAAGGTCATACATTGTGTGTATGGCTCTATGGATGGTTTTTGGCTTTGATACCTTAGAAGGACATCCAGGCTATTTGGTGAGGTAACTCTGCAACAGTGATCAGTACAACATCTAAGTTCTTACACAGCTATACTACTTTTACCAACTTACATTAAAAATCTACCAATATCCTTGAAGGGCACAAGATGAGCTGCCAGAAAGAAAAGAACTGAAAACTAAAGAAGAAGATGAAGGAACAAGTAACCAGTTAAATGCAGAAAGGCAAGTCAGAGAGACTTCAGTGGAAAGGTTTTCTATGAAGCCCTTTCCTGTTTTCAAAAAAAAAAAAAAAGAATAAAACAAAAGAGATGAAAGAACTTTCAAAAATTTGAGACATTCTATAAACATGCTTTATTGATATATGCTTATATGGACAAGGATAATAGATGAACTCACATTTTAGTTATTTGTGTGAATGATAATTTGACACCATTAAAAGTAGTGAGTACATTAGAGAATATTTAATATAAATGTAAAATATAAGTATTAAGTTTATATTCTTAAAAATAAAAGTTGGTAACTAACTGGAGGCTCTACTACAAACAGTTGAGTCTCAAAGGGTTGAAGATCACTGGCTTGAAGCCAGGGATTCAAGCATCTTGTAGCTCATCTTGGCTGCCACTCATTCTAAGTCAGATATCAGTTTGAGGAATCAGCTAGGGAGAGGGTAGGAGTGTAGATTAGGGACGTGATTGGGAACAGGATTTTGGTTTAGGGATTGGAAGGGAGTTTTAAGATTAGGGAGCTATTGGGAATTTAGGTTTAGGGAAGGGTTGAGTTAGGACCTGCATGGAAATTTTCGGGTTAGAGTTAGGGTTCTGGTAGAACTATACATAGCTATGAGAGATCAGGCTAGTTGGAGGTAGAGATCTTTTTTTTTCTAGCAATTAACAGTGAGCAATTATGTCATGTGCTACTAGCACTTGTAGTAGACCCTTACCTGGATATGGGGGCATTATATTGCATGCAGTTTGCTGAAAGGGTTATTTTTTTCAACCTGCAAACTTTGTTATTCTTTCTGTAATAAGTGTTCTATGGCAGCCAGGAAAGGAAGGGGAAAAGAAAAGACTGAAACAGGAAACTAATATATTACTAGGAGAAGGTGATCAAAACAATTAGATTAAGGATAGATTTGTTAACAAGCTGTGCACTGAAGCCATCAAATAAACAGAAAAGGATATTTTTGTACAACAAAAATGTACACACTGAAAACATTTTAAAAGCTATTGAAATCAGTAAGTATGGTGAGAAAGTAATTGTCTGACAGTGTATGGTGTTTGTATAAAATGTTATTTGTTATCATGCTGCTGCAGGCTGGATGTTTCTTAGACAGCAGACTTGTCAAAGACTATGACTGATTAGATGAAGGCACTTTGTATAGGTTCATACTAGGCTATCTGCCCTAGGGCATTTATAAGCCTAGCCAGTGTGTGTTTGGCTTTCGCCACCCATTTTAAATTAATTTTGCTATGCATTTTTTTGAGGTTAGTATACTGTGCCTCTGTCTAACAGTGACACAGAAGTGATAGCTGGGGTATAGGTTCATAGGTTCATACTAGGCTTATAGATAAGCAAGCCTATTGTTTTGAAAAAAAAAATAGCTACAACATTTGAGATATGTAATGAAGTTAAAGGGGAATGCTAAACAAATGTGCACTAGTTGCAGGAAATATAAACTGCAGCAATGAATACAAATGTAAAATGACAATCCACAGATAATAGTTTTAGAAGAAATACACCTGAATCATAAAAATGAGTTTTGCAAAGAAAAGTGAGGAGGAGTTTCTTTGTTGGAATAGAAATAAAGCAGAAGAAAGGGATTTAAATATTAATTAAAATAATATTGTAATAAAGGCTAAGGAGCAAATGAAGAATAGGCAGGGAAGAGGTTGCTGGTCTGGTGTAATAATTACATTGGCCGAAGTATATATTCCAGCAAAGTCATTTAAATAGGATATAAAAAATAATATTGAAGAAGTTGAAGAATTTTTTCAAGGATGTGTGGTAGTAGTTGAAGATTAAAATGCCACAAGATATAAGAACGATATCTATGGAGGGCCACAATATCACAGAATACTGGCTGAGGGAAAATATTTAGAGAAATATATTCATGTATTTGTACTCATTCAGGTAATGAAAATAAGACGGAATGAATTGGAATTTACACATTTTCAGTAAAATATGATTCTTGGGCAGGATTTAATAAATATTAACTGTAAAAGGAATATTGTAACAGTGTGAACTGCAAAATTACATCCTGTGATAGTATTAGACCATGTATCCATACAAAGTTTTGAGCAAGAAAAAGTGGTTATGACAAATATTGGCATTCTCCAGTACATCTTTTGAAAATGAGGCAGTTTAATGATTAATAGATCAGACTTTAAGTTAAATATTATTAGGTTTGAGTCTAAGTAGTAAAGAGCTTGCAAGGGATTGAGATGACCAAAAATTGAAGATTATATAAATGCAGTCACAATGAAAGCAAACAAGATGTAGAATAATTGTCTAACCAATATCTAGAGAACTTAAAAAGGAAAGGATTTACAGAAGCAAAGCAGAATAATTGGGAACATAGCAGGTGGAAGAGCAGGTGAAAGAACCTAGAATGTCCATGCAAACGTACTTAGAAAATATGAATGAGCACAGAGCAATAGTTATAAAACAACTGTTTTAACTCTAGAGCAGCCAAATTGGCATGGTTTAGGTAAATAAGGTTGAAAGGGTGTTAACTTAAGTCAGGAATTATTGGAATGGTAGGGTGGAAGTGACTATATAAAAAATGATGAATATAATGGTAAATTAGTACAGTACACTATATACAAATGTAGAGGTTGAGACTAACACACACTGGATGGCAACATATTTTAAAAGGGTCTACTTCAAATGAGTGAAAACCCATATATTTGAATCTGAAATTGCCAAGCCAAGTTTACCAAAACTCCAGATGACCAAAAATTTAAAACAGTGAATATCACATAATCGAAAACTGCCGCCAAATGTGTACTACCATTTTCCTTTCGACGACTATTTCTGCCTGTTTTATTTAGTTATTACCTGTTTTTACTGTTTTTAATAGCTTGAATTGTTTGTTGCACTTCCTTGTTTAAGTTTTGCTTAAAAGTTAAACAGGCTAATACACTCAAGTGTACTAGCTTTTGATAGCAATTAGTCAAAAAACACAGCATTTATTGTATTTTCTGCCTATCTGAAAAAAAACTTGAAAAAAAAAAAATACTCTTGTTTTCCATACTTTCCTAATAGTTTGTTCCAGAGATCAGATTTTGCTGATCCCTGGGCTTTGTCTTGGTTTCTGTGTTTCTCCATTTTCCTTGTTTGGTCAGGGGGAAGTTTCTTTACTCACCAGTGAGAGTGGGGAGTGCTGAGCTGCCTGTTTGTCCTCAGAGGAGTGGTTTAAGGCAGTAACTTGTAGTTTATTGGCCATTTTGGGTCATTTCCTGTCTTTTCCAGCCCTCTGCTATAAAGCACGCTTTGGCGGGCTTTTCTGGCTATAGAGAACTCAGCACAGCTCCTCGTGGTGTCCAGTAGAGTTCCTAGAGCAGCAGAGACCAGAAAAGACAAACTTTCCAGATTCTAAGTATTTTTTCTGCATTTTCGACTTTTTAAGCCTTTCGACGACTATTTCTGCCTGTTTTATTCAGTTATTACCTGTTTTTACTGTTTTTAATAGCTTGAATTGTTTGTTGCACTTCCTTGTTTAAGTTTTGCTTAAAAGTTAAACAACAGGCTAATACACTCAAGTGTACTAGCTTTTGATAGCAATTAGTCGAAAAACACAGCATTTATTGTATTTTCTGCCTATCTGAAAAAAAAACTTGAAAAAAACAAAAAAAATACTCTTGTTTTCCATACTTTCCTAATAGTTTGTTCCAGAGATCAGATTTTGCTGATCCCTGGGCTTAGTCTTGGTTCCTGTGTTTCTCCATTTTCCTTGTTTGGTCAGGGGGAAGTTTCTTTACTCACCAGTGAGAGTGGGGAGTACTGAGCTGCCTGTTTGTCCTCAGAGGAGTGGTTTAAGGCAGTAACTTGTAGTTTATTGGCCATTTTGGGTCATTTCCAGCCCCCTGCTATAAAGCACGCTTTAGCGCAGAGTTGCTACAGGAGCACACAAGAGCAGCGGCGGTTAATCAAGGTTAAACTATTCGGGCTACCTAAAGTCCACTCTTCAGATTTCCCTTAAAACAGCCTTCCTTGAACTGTACTGCTGATCAAACCAGCGTATTCTATATCTAAAAAGTTCAGTTCTACTTGATTCTTAAGTAGACTATTCTCTATCTGTAAAGCCTAGCACTTGCTCCTAAAGTATTTTTTTACTTTGATTTAGCACTTTTATTATACATAGTACCCCACCAGCCAAAAACCCCTTCTCGATCACCCACATCCCCCGGAGTCTTTTTAAAGTCTTTGTCTTTTCCTTCTAGCATGTCGAGGGATCAGTTGCTAGTGTCCTCTCCTGCTCAGCTGGTGAATCTGGGAATATTGAGGCAATGTTACAATTGTCTCATGTACACGGACAACCCTCTCCTTCTCCCACAAAACACAAATACATGCGAGAGATGCAACTATATAGCCAAACTGGAGGCTGAGCTCTCTCAACATAGGACTGGCAAGACCAGACAGGAGGAGAAGGTAACCACACACACCACAAACCCAGTCTCACATAGTACTATCACAACTTCAAATCATACACATAAATACACAAAGACATACTCGGAGGCTCCGATCAAAAATCTACCAAAACAGCAGAGGCTACCAAAGCAGACACCCAAACAACTGCCACCTCAGGACACAACACATGCAACACATAGACCACATAGTCAGTGTGCCAAACAGTCACAGCCCTTAAGGCCAAACACAATGCCAGACACACTCGTCATTGGTGACTCCATAGTCAGACACACTGACGTCCCGCTCACCAGATTGAGTAAGGAAAAGGTCACAGTAAGCTGCCTGTCGGGTGCTAGAATCTGCCACATAACGCAAGCACTCAGGTCTCTCAACAGCAGGTACAAGTACGACTCTGTCATTGTCCACGCTGGTGTGAACGACCTGAGACATACCTCCTTGGACTACATGAAAAGAGACATAGAGGAGCTCTCTGATTATGTAGCCCACGCAGGTATGACCCTGACCTTGAGCAGTATCCTACCTTCACCAAGAATGATGCCACAATACAGAGACAAAATGATCAGCTTTAATAATTGGCTTAAACTCTGGTGTCATTCAAAGGGGATCCAATGTCTGTCTGCCTGGGATGACATGCTGGACAAGCCACGCTGCTTTGCAAGGGACAGCTTGCACCTGTCACCCCTGGGCTTCTGGATATTGGCAAAGGCTCTTGCCACCCCCATAGTGCCTTTTTTAGGCAAGGCTCAAATTCTAAACCTACCACCCTAGAACACAAAAAAGGAAAAAAACTAAGGGTAATGCTGCTCAATGCCAGAAGTCTCAACCTCAAGATGCACGCACTCGAGGCCCTTCTCAGTATGGAGAACATTGATGTCTGTGCTGTGACTGAAACCTGGTTCAAGGCTCCCAGAGCACCCCGGCACTATCAGGTTTTACCTCATATCATGCGTTCCGGCCCCAAAATCCGGACAACACCAAGAAAGGAGGGGGGGTGTCTATATTCATCAAGGACACCCACACCTCAAGGTTGGTGGCAACGCACGATGCATCGGAGACCATCCAGGTGCAATTAACCATAGGCAAGACTGCTCTGCAATTTGTAGCATGTTACAGGCCACCCTCTAAATCTCAGGAACCTCACATAGCTTTCCTGAAAACACTGGAGGGGATAAATTTATCTCCAAACACCATCATACTAGGTGACTTTAACTACCCGAATATAAACTGGGATCACTACTCAAGCCCCAACACTCTAGCCCAAAAGTTCCTAGAGTTCATAAACTCAAATGCCATGGAACAACTAGTCACCATCCCCACAAGAGGAGAAAACATACTAGATCTCATCATCACGAACATGGGGTCACAATGTTCAACACTGGAAGTATACCCCTCACTGGTGAGATCAGACCATAAACTAATCTCACTGGAAGTCCACATCCCGCCCCCACCAGAGATAAAAAAGACCACAGTGAAGAACTTCTCAAAAGCCGACTTCACACTTCTAAAGACTGGTGTGGTCTCTTTTAAGGCCCCCAAGCCTACGGAAACCATTACTCAAGCCGCTGAATCACTTACAAATGCCTTCTACCAGCACCTACAGGACTGCATGGATCAGGCAATCCCAAACAAAACAAAGACTCTTTGTACCAAAGGCAAGCGTCCAGTCTGGTGGACCCCAGCCATAAACGAGCTCTACAACAAAAGGAGGAAGCTACTACAAGATAGAGCAAAATCCTTAAAAGGGAAAACACCTTTGATCATTATAAGTAAAAAACTAAGATCTCTCATAAAATCATCCAAGGCAAATTTTGAGAGAAAAGTCGCTAAGGACTCAAAAGACAATCATAAGGCCTTCTTTAGCTATGTTAGAAACCTGGGAGGAAACTCCCAGATATGCTCAGAATTAGTTCAAAATGATGTAAAAATTACTGAACCTACAGACTTTGCCAGCATACTGGCTGACAGGTTCAGTGCAAACTCCCCCCCCCAAAAGGTGAGATATCTATACCAGAGGATTGTAGCCCCCCCAAACATCTCTAACGCTCAGGTGAGAACTGCTCTCTCCAAGACAAAAAACACAGCATCCATGGGACCAGATGGTGTCCCAGGTTGTGTGCTCCACAAACTCAATGAGGAATTAAACCCGCAGTTAGGGCAGCTGTTTAATCTTAGCCTCACTTCAGGATACGTGCCTAAGGAGTGGCGTACGGCAACTGTGGTCCCACTTCACAAAGGCGGTGCCTCCACCGACCCTGGAAATTACCGTCCCATCAGCTTGACAAGCCTGATCTGCAAAGCTATGGAGAGGATCATAATGGAACTCATAAATAAAGACATAGGGGATGTTGGATCCGACCCAGTTTGGCTTTGTCAAAGGCAGATCATGCCTTTTAAACTTGGTTGACTTTTTCGAAACAGTCACCAAGGCCATTGATGAGGGAAAGGCAGTCCACACAGCCTACCTCGACCTGGCAAAGACTTTCGACACAATACCCCACTCAGGTATCATTGAAAAACTCATCAGCTTAAATGTAAACCCATACGTCACAAGATGGGTTGCAAACTGGCTAAGTGACAGAACCCACAGGGTCAGAGTTGCTGGCGCCATGTCAGACTCAAAGCCTGTCACAAGTGGTGTCCCACAAGGCTCAGTCCTGGGCCCACTCCTGTTCGGCATCTACTTTTCAGAAGTACAAGCAAATACAGGAGGATTATGGCTGACAAAATTTGCAGATGACTGCAAACTGGGCGCCATAGTTGAGAACACATCTGACACAGATATCCTTCAGAAGGGTCTTATAGAAATGGATAACTGGTGCCAGAGCCATGGCCTAAAGTTAAATGCCAAAAAATGCATAGTCATACCCTTCGGGAAAAACAAGGTTACCCCTAGCTACCATATAGGTGGAAACCCACTAAGTACAGAAGAGGTTATCAGGGATCTGGGGACCCAGGTTGACAGTAACCTTACGTTTGACACTCACGTTGCCAAAGTAGTCAGGAAGACCTTCTACATTGCCCACCTGATCATGAAGGGATTCACATCTAGATCAAGGGAAGTCATCGTCCCCCTGTACTCATCACTCATCAGACCAATGATTGAGTACAATGCCCCATTCGGAATGTATTTGACACGACACCTGCAGCAACTGGAAAGGCCCCAAAAGTTCCTCACCAAAAGGATAAAGGGTCTCAAAAATATGTCCTATGCTGCCCGACTGAAGGAACTCCAGCTCTATTCAGTCGCTTACCATCTGCTCAGAGGTGACCTGTGCCTGACTTACAAGGCCATGTCCAACCCAGAATTGATGAACATGCTTCACCTCAAAAAATCTAGATCCCTCAGAACTACAAGGGCGGGAGACTTAAACCTTGACACGGTTATTAATAGGATGTGCTGGAGGGACAGATTCATCACCCAGAGACTCCCTATGCTGTGTATCAAAATCCCGGTATATGTGAGGCAGAGCACCTCGCTGGCTTTGTTCAAGAGAAATCTTGACCAATGGATGGGAGATCGCAGATATACCCCAGGGATTATCTCAGTGTCACTGCTTGACAGAGGCACAGCAAAATAATGGGCATAGTATCCTCCAAACTAAAGGGGTGGTGAAAGCCACAAAACTCTGGGCTAGGCTTATAAATGCCCTTGGGCAGATAGCCTAGTATGAACCTATGAACATAGTATGCCAAGAACAAACCCACCTCCTAACAGTCCAGGACCATAATATATTTTGTCTTACATTTTTGCCCCCTGCACCCCCCACACCCCCAGCAAATTAAATATGCCAACTCCGAGATCACATTACATTCAAGAAAAAGGTAAATATCCACAGCACACCCACCTTTGCACAAGAACCCCCTGGTGGGATACGCACGTACTGCATCACTGTCCTTTTTTTCTAGTGCTGCAACGTACGAAAAGTAAATAACCTATTTTTGATTATTTGACAATCACCGTTTTAAATTTTTGTTCTGCAGTTTCGGTAAACTCATGTTGGTAATTTCGCTTTCAGATGTATGGGTTTTCACTCATTTGAAATAGACCCCTTTTAAACAATAGATTCCTCAGCTAAAAGAAGTAGAAAGAGGTGTGTTAACATGGGAAATAAATGAAACTGAAATTAAAGAAGCAATAAGAAACCAGAACTCAGTGAGAACTCCTGGAACTGATGGAATGCCAGTATGGAAAATGAAGAACATGAGATAATAAAATTCTGGATGATACTTTTAATAATTTTCTGGATGGGGATGTGTCACTAACTTCTTGGAAAGAAGCAGTTGTAGTAATTATACCAAAGGAAGGGAAAGGTCCCCCTTGATCTATTGTCATACAGACCTATTTTGATTCTGAGTCATGACCTTGAAGTGTTTATAACTATTTTGGCAAAAATATTCCCAAGAAGAATACACCTGGATCAGTGTGAGTTTGTAGAAGGTAGACATACATCTGACAACATTAACAGATGTCATAGAATTCCAAAAGCTGCATCATCAGCAGCAGCCCCCTTTTTCCCATTTTTCTACATGGGGTCGGGGTATCGTGTTAACTGTTGCCATCTCTCTCAATTCGAGGCTACAGTCCTGCCTTCTTTGTCACTCATGCCTGACTGTCACAGATCTTCTCTGATACTGTCCCTCCACGTCTTTGCTGGACATTATCATTTCCTCTTACCTTCTTCCTGTTGGTCCCAAATTTTATTCACCAGATTGTCTTCTGCTTTTCTGCACATATGTCTGAACCACTGTAATCTGTTCTCTCTGATCTTTTCTGCAATTGAAGCTACTTTAGCTTCTGCTCTTATGTCCTCATTTCTTCATCTGTCCCACAGTTTGCATCCAACCACCCTTCTCAGACACTTAATTTCTATCACCTCTAGCTTCCTCATCTGCCCTGTCTTTGCTGTCCAGGTTTCTGTACCATAGAGTGGTACTGGTCGCACCAATGTCTTCTACACCTTACTCTTCAGCTTCTTTGGCATTCTTCTGTCATTCAGTACACCTGAGACTCCATAACAGTTGGCTGTAGCCCCGCAGAGTCTAGCTTTGACGTGTTCATTCAGACTTCCTTTCTCCTCAACCACCCCTCCCAGATACCTGAAGCTATTAACCTGTGCCAGTATTTTCCCTTCTATCTCAATTTTCAGCTTCTTCTGATTTCACTAATTTGCTCCATTACCACTGCCTTAACTATGCTTAGTTTCAGCCAGTGTGCCTTCAGTGTTACATTTCATTCCCCTATCCTTTGCTGAAGTTCTTGCTCGGAGTCTGCCTGTAATGCCACATCATCTGCATACAGCAACTTTGTTGATCTTTCCCCTACGACCTATTTGCTAATGTAGCCCATCACCAGTATGAACAGCAATGGGCTCAGAGTTGCCCCCTGGTGTACACCCACTCCCACTGTGAACCCCTTTGTGAGACTGAACACTGTTCGCATTTGTCATTGGGTCCTTTTACATAGCCTGCACTAATTCTACCAATATATCTGGGACTTTGAACCACCACAGTACTGCCCAAACCAGCTTTCTTGGGACCTTATATGCTTTCTCCAAGTCTAGGAATGCCCAGTTAGACTCTTTCCTCATCTCTAGCTTCTTCTCAACTATCTGTCTCACTGCAAACATTGGGTCAGTTGTGCTACATCCTGATCTGAATCTGAACTGCTCATCTCCTATTTTACATTCTGCAACTATGCATATCCATTTATCAGTCACCATTTACAGAACTTGCATGCAATGTGACAGGAGTTTGATGCCTCTGTACTGCCCACAGTTGTGGATGACCCCTTTGTTCTGGCACACTGGCACGAATATACGTATTCTCCACTAATCTGAGCTACACCTTTCTTTCCATACTGCTGTGAGTACCCACAGGAGCCATTTTTCCCATCTCAGCCAGCATCTTTATCATATCTGCTGTGACCTCATCTGAGCCTGCTGCTTTCACTAACTTCATTGTTCCTAGTGCTATTCTTACTTCTTGTAGGATGGGCTCCTCCACTTTTTTCATCATAGGCAGTGTCGGGGGCAGTACAGCTTCGAAGGGTTTTTTTCCTTCCATTTGCCTTTGCGGTTCTGTGGACCGGTGAGCAGATTGTTGCTGGCATCGCTTATGAAAGGTGCCTTAACTGTCTTCTTTATCTTTCTGTCTTTGCCTTGCAACCTGATACAGTTTCTTTTTGCCACCTACTGAGTCACTTTCTAGAAGCTGGTAGAGTGCCTCTGATGCCCTGTTCTTTGCTATTGCAACTCCTTTTTTTTTAGCATCTTTGTTAGTTAACCAGTATTCCTTTCTAGCCTAGTCAGTCTTTTTTTATCTCCCACTTTTTTCTGCACTCCTTCTTTCTTTTGATGACTTCCTGGATTTCTGCATTCCACCACTAGCTTTCTTTATGTATTATTTCCAAACCTGACTTGGCCCCATATCAGTTCTGTAGTCCTCACACATGCTGTTTGAGGCGCTGCCATTCTTCTTCAACTCCACCTATTTTTTCCTCTTCTTTGGGTTCTAGAACCCTGAGTAATTCCTTGAACTGTTGTACTTTCCCTGTAGTCAACTTCCAGGTCTTCGGCCTGGTCTCTGTTGAACTTAGAGCCTTCTGTGACCACTGCTTGCAGCTGATTGTGGCAACCAATGGTTTATGCTGTGATCTGACTGTTTCACTGGGGATGACTTTGCGATCATTGATTCTACTCCAGTGCCCTTTCCTTACTAGGAGGAAGTCTCCCTGAGTTGCATGTTGGCCACTCTTGTATGTGATCTTGTGATTGACCGTCTTTCTGAAACATGAGTTGGCTACTGTCAAGCCATTTGCCAGACAGAAGTCTAGACTTGACACTCCTGCTTTATTGCTTTTGCCCCACCCATGTGGACCCAGGCAGTCCTCATATCCTGTTCTATCTGTCCCAATAAGTGCATTCAAATCATCCATTATCAACACCAATTCATGTTCTCCTGCTTTATCTAGTAGGTCCGGCAACGGCTGTCTGACTGCACTCTCTTCCTCACTGTCATAACACTGCTGTGGGCATAGACTGTATTCATAATCACAGCCTATGCCCACAGCAGTGTTCTCCTGCTTTATCTAGTAGGTCCTGCGCTCTTTTCCTCACTGTCATAACACTGCTGTGGGCATAGGCTGTGATTATGAATAATGCTCTATCATTACATTGGAGTCTGATTGTCATGAGTCTGTCACTAATTCTGATGGTATCCCTTACTGCTTTCTGAAGCCTCTCTCTCACCACAGTTCCCACACCATTTCTAGACTGCCCCCTCCTGAGTAGTAGACTCTGGATCCCAAGCCAAGTGGCTTCACTGCACCGCTCTTCCATCTTGCCTCTTGGATACGTAGGATGTCCAGCCTCCTCCATATCATCATGTCATTCACTTCCAAGTTGGGTCCTGTCACTGAACCTACATTCTTAGTTAATGTTTGGCAGGTTGATTGGTTGTACGTCCAGCTTTCACTCAACAGAGCTATCCCATGTAACCCAGGCTGGGCAACTTTTCACTGGCTCGCCAGAAGCTTATTGACCCAGGGCTGCTGGGCTGTATGGTGGCCACACACTGGCCATTAGGGGCACATACAACCCTCCCACCATTAGCATGGGTCCTTGGTGCAGATTGGAGTAGGCCGGGTCCTCAACCCACTTATCACTGGCAAATACCCATGCCCATTTGGTGACATTAGTCAACATGACCAAATCACCTAGAATCATATTTTTACACCGTCGAGTGTCTAGCCCAGCTACATTTGACAGTAATAACATACTAACCCAAAATAGGTTTGGATGCCACAAATATTTTATTAGTATAAGTTGGGAGGTTATGAAGAGATTGTTTGAAGTATTTGGGTTTTCACAGACCTGGCAACATTAATATAATGATATTTGTGTGGTCTGGTGGTAAGTTGTTTAAAGCATTTAGTCTTATAAGAGGAACTAGGCGGGGGGTGGTCCACTTATTATTTGCTTTGCATTTGTAACATTTAGCCAGAGGCATGAGACGGTCAAATATAAGTGGATATTACTGGAGAAATGCTAATCGGAAGCTAGCCCTTTTTGCAGACAGCATGTTATATGTTGCCCATCCAGAAAATGATAAGAAATTGATAAACTGAAATATTTTACTAATATAGTGGGATGTGAATTAAATGAAGCAAAAACCAGGGCTATTTTAGTAAATTATGCCCCAGCACATGACTTGATATGGAGCTTCCAATTTTTTGTGGAGGCATGACAAGATGAGATGCTTTGGAATTTGGTTTAAACATGATGTTAAGTTAGCAGCTAAATAATTTTGGGAAAATTATTAGAAAGATTATAAATAAGTTTGAAGTATGAAAATGATTTATGAACATTGAGAATATGATGCAAGTATTTAAGATGTTTTTGGTCCTATTGGTTCTTTATGTAAGTAAGGTTTGTATGTATAAAGTGAACAATTAGATTAGGCAAAAATATGAAAAAAGAAATCTAGACATTTTTTGTGCTAACAAAAGAGAAAGACTGCAGTGGTGAAAACAAATACTGACAAAAGAAATGGGTAGCTTTGGGCAACCAAATTTGGAGACATACAGATTTGATTCAGGACTTGGAATATATGCCTAGATGGAAAGGCTTAATGGGCATAGTACCTAACAAGGTGGTAACAGAATCCCCACATGATCTAGAAAATTTATAATTTTGCATGACACTGTTAGCACAAATATATCTATACCCCTTTGAGACTTCATGTTCCCACAGACAAGAGGCATATTTTGCAGAGGTAGTAGTTCTGAAACAGGTTCTTAGGAGAATATATTTTGGACATGTACAGAGTTGGTTCAGTACAGACATGAACTGAGCAATATGCCAAGTGCATATTGGTAGAGAATTTAACCTTAATATCAAGATGGTTTTGTTGAGTTGGTGTAAAATATTGTGCACTAAATATGTGAAAGCATTGCTTTCTTTAGTATTGATAGTGGCTAAGAAAGCCATTTGCAGAAAATGGAAAGCCCAAGTCAAACCATAAGTAAGGGAGGCAAAAATGATTAGAGAGAAGAAGTATCAAATGAGAAATATTAGAGCTTAGAAACAAAGTCTGTAATAAAAAAAAAAAGTGGGCTTAATGGAATTTTGTAATGGAAATTAAGCCTGATGAGGGCATCAACATAGAACAAAACGCCTAATATTTTAATTTTATTTAATAAATTAGACTGAATTACACATTATGAAGACACTGGTCTGGCTGTTAATATTTTTAGTATAGTGATAATATAACAACATGGTCATTAGTTAATTCCTTATCTCAGATTATATTGCAAAAAGGTGACATGTTAATTTGTATGTTTGATTAAGGAGCAAATAAATTAATTTGGAAAATTAGACTAGATGGAACAGTTGTTCCATGATACATGGATTTCCAGGCTTAATGGCAAGTTAATGAAGGTCATGTGTAAACACTGATTCTCTGACTTGAGGCTAGTTTCTTGGTATTACATATACACATAATTAGAAAATGTACCATATATGATGATATGAGGTAGTGCCATCTGCGCCAGGAAGAGTGGGGCAGTACATGTGTACATATGCCAGCATACCTAGCTAGAGTTTTGTAAAGACTTTTGTGTTATCTGACTATCATACTTTTTTTTGTACAGATGTTTGAGTCAAAATATATTTGTAAAGTTACTTGTGTTAAAAATGCATTTACAGTAGGTCCTGCTGGACAGAAAGAATGTATGCATATATATTAGGCTGTATTGTTTTAAATGATCAAATGTGTGTGTTTATCAGAGAACCGTGGATGGGATGAAAGTTTTAAATTGTGTTATAGCTTTCAAATGTTGCCACTGATCTTAGCAAAGCTGTGTGTGTGTGTATTGTACCAGAGTCAGGTGACCAAAGGTGATATTATCCTCTAACCAGCATCTGGTTTCTTTGAAACTCTCGCAACAGCACTTTGGAACCTGACCGGAAAGATTTCTGACAGGATATATATCTCACATATCCACAAAGACAAAGAGAGACATCATCTGGCTTTTGCTGTGGTAAGATACTCAGCACAGTTCAGCTTGCCTTGTTTTAGTAAGTAGTTAAGGAGCAGTAATTCTTTAGTCAGTTAGGGACATTTTGAGATTAGTTTAGTATTTTCTGCATCTGTGAGAAAGTATCCAACAGTATTGTTTTTTAGATCTCTGTGGTTGAAACACTGTTGTTTATTGTATTCAGTATTCTCCTATTTTCTGTTTCATTACTTATTAAATATTTTAATACCTTTCATTGTGATGGGTCCTTTAGAAACTACTTTTAACATCTGGAGAGTACTTATACTTGTTTTAGTGACACTGTGGCCACTCATAAAAGCTTTGCTGCTTTGGTCACACCCTGACATTTGTATTAGTATTCATTTTACACAGTATAATTGGGTACCCTTTTTAAGAGCCTTAGGGTAGCTGACTGATAGCAACGTGATTACCTCAGAGTCTGGGCAGAAAGGGGCAGAGCTAGTAAGTCTGTGCCAGCTTTTCCCAGGTGTGTATGTGTGTGTGAAACTCAAATATCCAAGTGTGTCAACTACTGGGGACAGGGACGCAGAGCTCCAAAGTGGTCACTGTGGAGTCTTGTGTGGGCCTGGAGAGAGAGTGAGTCCAGCCCCACATCTGGAGCTTACTCCCTGTGTGCTCATAAGGGAAATTGTGCTTGGTGCAGGGAGCTGCATATGAAAATACTGTGTGAATCTATCTTTGCTGTTCGTAACCATCCCTGACTGGAGTCAGTGGTGAGGATGGACTCTCCTTGATTGCTGGCCAGGAGTTGGGGACCCATCTCATATTGATGGCAGCTTGGTGGAATATTAATTGAACTTTAGTAGCCGGTGGACAGTTGTCACTGAAAGTGTGTGTACTCTCAGCAGCCACAAGGTAAAGAGAGTTTCATTTTCACTACAGTTTTATGTATTTTTATTAGTTTAGTTTAGTGAGGGAAAGCAAGCGAGGATGTCAGCAGAGGATTATAGCAAGATGGCAAAAAAACAGTTGGCCAAGGTGGGTGAAGCCCAAGGAGTAGTGCATGCCAACCTGACTAAAAAGGAAATGATTTTGGCCTTGTGCACGGCTGCAGCATGGACCAGCAACCAGGAAGACAACCAGTCTGGTGATGGGGATATGCAGTCTTCAGAAACAGGACAGTTTACCTTTTCCTCAGAGGACTTAAAAATCCGTCTGGAGTTAGAGATTTGAAATGGCGGCCAAACGACTTAAGAAGCAGATGGAATTAGAATCAGAAGTGAGACTGCCACATTTGGAGATTGAAGAGAGCCTGCAGCATTTGGAGGTCGAACAGAGACTGCAGCGTTTGGAGGTTGAAGAGACACTGTGGTGTCTGAATGTCAGAGAGAGACTGAGGTATTTGAAGGCTGAAGAATATGAGAAACAGCACCAACATGAATGAGAGGGAGATGCTGACTCTTCAGCAGGGTCATGGAGGTAATGGGGAAGGGAGTAACAGAACCCCAGAAACAGTAAAGGTCAGTAAATTTCTTCCATGGTTTACAGAGGGTGATGATTTTGATAGTTTTATTCATGTATTTGAAAGGGTATGTGAACAGTATAGTGTTGACCAAGGGCTCTGGGTAAGGTTTCTGACCCCCTTACTCCAGGGTAAAGCTGAAACTGCTATTTCTAAATCATCTGATACTAATTGCTTAAACTATGATAAAGTTAAACAGTGCTTACTGGAATATTTTTAGTTAACACCTGAAGTTTACAGAAAAAAAGTTTTATGAGCACAGACGCAAGGCAGATGGAAGTGAATGTGATTATGATGGTGAGGAGTGGGTATCGGGTCACCACTTTTGAAGGGCTGGCAGACGTTTTGGTAAGGGAACAAGCCCTTAGCACTTTATCTGAGGATATGAGAATCTGGTTGGCAGCCCAGCAGTGTAACTCTGTAGATGACCCAAGGTGAAACTGAGTTCTCTACTTAGCAAGCAGGGCATCACTGCACAAGAAGGGGATACCCAGCGCTGCACATGGTTATAAGGGAACCCATGGTGGGCAGCCTAAACCACCCCAACAGAGTACACCAGTAACAGGGGAAGCCACTAGTTCAGGTACACGGCCAGCACCAAGGGTTAGTTGTTTTAAATATACACAGAGAGGCCATGTAGCATTCAAATGTGCACTCAGGCAAGGTGGCGAACAAAAGGTGAAGGAGCCAGCTAGTGGGAATAACCAGCATACCAGTGGTAAGTTGTATGGAGACAGCAGGGGTACCAAATTATCATTAGTTTGTATGCTATCTTAGTGGATGGAAGACAGGCCACTGTTAAGAGAGAGAGAGCCTGTGATATAACCATTGTGAAGCCTGCAGTGGTTAAAGAGGAGCAGTAATTGCTTTAGCAGTTCTTTCAGAGTCATTCAGCCATTCAGAGCTTTAGGAGTGACCCCATTCCAAATACCTTTGGCCAGGGTTCACCTTGACTGGGAGGGTGGAAAAGGAAGCAAGCAGGTAGGTGTGTTTGAGGATATCCTGCAGATGTCTTGATAATACAGTACCTTGTGCCTATGCAGTTACATGCAGTCAGGCTTGAAGACATGCATGTGATAGACCCCACACCTAAAGCTGGGGTTGGTGAGATGGCTATTTCAAGGAGGGAGCTACCCTGTAGCAGTGAACCTGAAAGTGAGCCACAGATGCTGGTAGGTACTAATATTCCCATGGATAGGATGACTGCAAGGGCAGAGCTGAGTGGCAGTACCTGGGCTGACAGTGAGGCAGTGCTGTCAGAAGAGACTGGGCTTCCAATGGACAGAACTAGGAAGGGTCACAAAGGTAGAAGTGAGACAGGTTCAGCTTTTAAACCTTGCATTACAAGACTTGAGGGAGATAGCTAAGGACTCATCTGATTCTCAAGGAAAACGGGAGACTGTGTACTGGAACAAAAGGGTTACTGTATAGAGAATGGACCCCCTGAGGGAGGGCTAGAGGGTGAGGTAATACAGTAGTCTGTAGTGCCCAGAACCTACCATCTGGCAGTTCTAGCCTTAACCTATGACACTCCTTTTGCAGTTTATGTGAGCATAAAGCATACCAAGAGACATATCATGCAGAACATTTATTGGCCTGCAATTGCAGGGGATGTAACAAGGTACTGCCAGACCTTTGAGAGTGCCAAAAGGTAGACAAGGTCAAAGCTGCTTTGATGCCCTTTACCTGTGATTGAAGAGCCATTTCAGAGGGTAGCTATGGATATTGTGGGGCCTCTAAGTACCCCATATCCCACAGGGAAGAAGTATATCCTGGTGGTAGTAGATTATACTACTAGGTACCCTGAGATGGTGGCTCTGTCCTCCATTGAGGCAGAGAAGGTGGCAAATGCTTTGTTCGAGATTTTCAACAGGGTAGGTTTCCCAAGAGAAATACTGACAGGTGCCAATTTCATGTCAGACCTGCTGGCTTGTCTGTGGAAGCACTGTGGGGTGACGCATCTAAAAACCACCCCCAGACTAATGGTCTTGTGGAAAGGTTAAACTACACCAAAGACCATGTTACGGGCATTTGCACACCAGTTTAAGAGAGAGTGGGGCAAATATTTGTCCCATCTGCTGCTTACATACAGAGAGGTGCTGCAGGAATCCACAGTTTTTTCGCCGTTTGAGTTGCTGTATGGGGATAGGGTGAGGGGGGCCTTTAGATTTAATTTGTGATGAGTAGGAGAGTGTGTGAGAATCTCACAAAAAGTCTGTTGTGACAAGGCTTAGGGAGCTCATCTGCTTGGCGTAGGAAGACTTGGCAGGAGCCCAGCAGCAGAAGGTCTGGTATGATAGAAATGCTTGAGCTCGAGAGTATGCTGTGGGGACAGCAGCTTATGATGCTCATTCCCATCAGACACAATATGCTGCAGGCAGCTTGGGAGGGACCTTTTGAAATGGTAAGGAAGGTCAGTGATGTTGATTACATGTTAAAACCTGCTAGGCAGGAGGAAAGGCACAAATTGTACCAGGTTAACATGATGAAGCCTTACCATGATAGGTAGGTTCTGGTACAGAGTAATTTGCAGTGGATGGCAGGAGGAGTCTGAGGGGGATCCTGGTAATCACAGACCTGACAAGGAAAATCAGGCCAGATAAGATAGTGTGTACCCCAGCTTGAGAGGAGGCAGTCCAAAAGCTTAAAGGGACTTTGGGAGGACCCCTGGGTTTACCAGTCCAGATTACAGCAAAAGGTTTGTTGTGCAGGTGGATGCTTTGAACCATGGAGTTGGGGACTGGCTGTACTCAGCCAGGTTTCCTCAGAGGGAGAAGACCACCCAGTTGTATATCTCGGTTCTAGACTCCAACCCAGAGAGGAATGTTATGTAGCTGTAGAAAAAGAACGTCTAGCCATAGTATGGGCATTGCAGAATTTTCAACCCTATCTGTATGGAAGGAAATTCACTGTGGCTACAGACTACAATTCCTTAACATGGCTACATTGTGGCAGCCAGCAAAATGCCAAGTTTTTAAGGTGGAGCCTAGGGTTACAGGCATATGACATGACAGAGCAGCACTGTAGTAGTATCAGCAATGCCAATGCAGATGGGTTCTAAAGACAGGGTATAGGTTAGTGTTTTCCCAGACAGGCCCATTTCTCTCAAGCAATGTTATTTCAGGGTCACTTGAAAAACTAGCTTGAGTTTTCAAAGTGTGGGGGTGAAGATGTGATGTTATGAGGTAGTGCCATCTGTACCAGGGAGAGTAGGGCAGTACATGTGTACATATGCCAGCATAGCTAGCTGGAGTTTTGTAAAGAATTTTATATTTGACTATCACACTGATTTGTACAGATGTTTGAGTCGATCAGTTTGTAAAGTTACTTGTGTTAAAATGCATCAACACTAGGAGGTCCTGCTGGAAGAAAAATGTATACACATATATTAGGTTGTATTGTTGTAAATGATAAAATGTGTATGTTTATCAGAGAACCCTGGAAGGATAGAAGGTTTGAAATTGTGTTATAGCTTTCAGATGCTGCCACAGATCTTAGCAAAGCTGTATGTATGTGTATTGTATTAGAGTCAGGTAACCAGAGGTGATGACAGAATATATATCTTATACATTCACACAGACAAATAGAGACAACATCTGGCTTTTGCTGTGGTATGTCACTCAGCTTCCCTTGATTTTAGTAAGTAGTCAGGGCATAATATTGTTTTCTGCATCTCTGAGAAGCTGTCCAACTCTATTAGTTTTTATATCTCTGTGGTTGTAATTCTGTAGTTTATTGTATTGAGTATTCTCCTGTTTTCTGTTATTTCTCATTAAATATTTTAATACCTTTCATTGTGGATAGTCCTTTAGAGAATACTTTTAACATTTTGAGAGTACTTGTACTTGTTTTAGTGACACTATAGGCGCTCCTGAAAGCCTTGCTGCTTTGATCACCCCCCACCATTTGTATTAGTATTAATTTTACACAGTAATAATCAGTATCCTTTTTAAGAGCCTTAGGGTAGCTGACTGGTGGCATCATGATTACCTCACAGTCTGGGTAGAAGGGGCACAGTTAATAAATCTGTGCCAGCTTTTCTCATGTGTATGTGTGTGTGAAACTCAAATATCTTAAGTGTGTGAGTCAGCTGTTGGGAACAGGGATACAGTGCTCCAAAGTGGTCAGTGTGGAGTTTTATGTGGGCCTGGAGAGAGAAAGTAAGTCCAACCCAAGGTCTGGAGCATGCTTCCTGTTTGCTCTTAAGGGAAATTGTGCTTGGTGCAGGGAGCTGCATCTGAATGTACTGTGTGACTCCATCTTTGCTCTTAGTAAGCGTCCCTCACCGGAGTCAGTAATGAGGATTGTGTGTCCTTGATTGCTCACCCGGAGTAGTGACCAGTCACACCATACATCAGTGATGAAGTAATGTAGTTGTCAAAATGCTGTATATAGTAAGATCTTGCTTAGATTTCTGGCTTGCAACTCCTGGATCCTGTGTTCAGTCCTGATCACCAGTCGCTGTCTGTAGAATCTGCATATTCTTATATCTGCAAGGGTTTTCTATGGCTACTTGACTTTCCTTCCATCTTTTAAAAGCATGCTGATTGATTAATTACACTAAATTCTAAGTTGTCTGCATACATTTATATAGTATTTATTCTTTCTGTTAAAAGTCTGTGCACCAGCTCATTTATCCATTTAGCAATTGAAGAATAAATTAATGTCTCTGGTATTCATGAATATATCAATAATGGTCTATCCCCTCCACTTCTGTACTAGTGTGTACCCACTTTTCTTGCTCTTTTATGTTTAGTTACACTTGTATGTATTTAACCCACAAGGATTGTATCTATAAGCCTAAGAATAGTGAGTTTGATTTTTCCTAGCACTGTTGCTGTGTTTTTCTTCCATCCCTTAGAATTGTTGCATTAACTTGATAGCAGAAGGCAACTCCAAGTCTTTCTAAGCTGACCTTTAAAGTGCCTTTTCATTCCCCCTCCCTTCCATCCCTGTCTTCCCCTTATTTTACCAGCTGTTGCATGCAAAGCCAAATACATCTGTGTATTCCTTCACCACACATTCTTGTAGCCCATTCATTGGGAACGCAGCCTTCTATTTGAAAAAATACTTTAGGAATGATGGGGGATATTTAATCCCTACAGTCTGCTGCCAGTCCTTTTTGTTCAAAATAATTTCATCATATCTCCCTGATATAATCTTCTGCACCGATATAATTTCCCTCCTGTCTCTTGGGTATTAACTGAGTAGAGCCGTGGCTTCTTTAGCCTTTGGTTGGATTTATTTCCCCATCAGACAGATATGCTTGGTAGTTTTTCTTTGAATGTCTTCCAGCGTCTGATTTCTTTTTCTTTATATGACATGCAGAACTGCACACGATGCTCAGATTGCAGTTTGATCAGGGTCATGCAGAATGGAAACATTAGTCTGGAGTCTGTGCCCCTGTGGAACCACAACTAAGTTCTCATTTCCTGTTGCCACTGTCCACGCTCCCTGCTTCTGGTAGTCCAGTAATTAAAACAGCCATATACTTTTTTTGCTCATTTATCAGTTCTAATATACTTTTATACTTCATGCCAGGATTGTTGTGGCCCAGTACAGTATTTCTGTGTTTGCACTGAACCTAAGCTGCTGTCTTTCTTCCTTTCCAAATTCTTCCTTATACACTTTCCTCCCATTCTTCCACTGCTGCACTTATCTTTGTGTCATCAGAAAAGAGAATGATCTTGTTTTATTCTCTCAGATCGGTCTGAGTCAAGCACACTGTGGGTTACTGCTCTAAGGTCTAAAGCTTGAGATACTTCTCTTTCTACTTCTGTTTCCTAACACTGTTCCCCTTACCCCAGCCATCTGTGTCATATAGATAATCAGTGTTGCTCTCAAGTTTCTCAATCTTGGTCCTTACTCTATTCCATTCCACCAGAATTTCCTGTAAATTTTCTGTGTGAGACAGTCAGAGGTTGCTGTGAAATCCAAGCAGAATTCATCTGCTGTTACTCCCTTGTCAGATTAACCAGTAACACAGTCATAAAACTGGATCAGATTTGACTGATAGATCGTCCTGGCAGTGAACCCATGCTGGTTGCAGTTCTGCAGACTGTTGCCCTCTAGAAGTGCTACCTGTCTTCCCCTCATGTTTCTCTCAATGACTTTTCTTGCCACAGTTCTGATGCTAATAGGCCTATACTTCCCAAGTGCGTCTGCTCATTTGTTATACAAGGATACTGCAGTTTGTCTTGCAGTCCTGTCACATGTTTACATTAGCTGTGGTGAAGATCTGTGTTGGGGTGGAGGGTCTGCTAACTCACTGGCCAGATTCCTCAGGTCACTGTGAGGCTTCCTATCGGGTTCTTGTGTGTTATCCTCCTTATCAGCAGCGATTTCCCTCTGAACCTCCTCCCTCTTTTTTCTGGTGTCTGTTCACTGTTCTCTCTTTTCTGCCTTGACTCCAAAATAATATGACATCCCCCCTTGATTTTTTTTCGTGAAGACTGGCACAAAGTGCTTATTCAGTACCTCTACATTTTCTTGGTCATCTGTGCTCTCTCTCCCATCTTTACTTAGCCAGGGTAGTTCTCTCTCTCCCTTTTTTCTTTCTGTCTGCTATGTACTTAATTCCTTTCCTTCATCTCTTCTTCCAAATCTTTTTCAGCTTTAGACTTTGATGCTGTCATTATCTTTGTTAATCTCCTTCTACTGTGCTGCCTCCACCCCCAAATCTGCAGGAGGCGGGTTTAGCATAATGGTTAAGGTATTCACCTCATACACACAAGGTACAGGATTTGACTGTGGGCTTGAGTTATTGGCTAGGCTTAAAATGACTCTTCAGGGCAATTAGCCTAGTATTTTCCTATGAACCAATGATTATTCTTTCACCTCTTGTAGATCCTATCTTTTGCACTAATTACGAGCCATGCATTTTGTGTAGCCACATCGAGCCTTCTATTTTATTGTATTTTTGCCTATGTCTCACACCTTTACCTTTAGCTCTAAGCAGTCCATCACTCAGTTATTCCTGCAATTTGTTTCCTTCCTTAATTTGCTACCAGTCTTCTAACTATTTTGACTACCTTCCTCAATATAGCATCATAATCCACTTTTCAAAAATTCTACTATTTTGCAGTTGCCCCTCATATTCCCTGTTCCCTCTAATTTAAACTACACGGTGGCATAATCACTGTTGAATAATTATGCCCTGTTCCTGGTTTAGTGTTTTTCCTCCTCTTTGCCTTCTTAGCAAATGCCTTACTTTTATGTACATTGCTGCTTTATCCGCATCACTTCCCTTTAAACAGTATGCACCCAGGCATCTCTTTTTTCCACCCTCTTGTTGTCATTGACCCATGTTTCTGTGATGTCAGCAATATCCACACTCCTGTCTTGCTTCCCTGTGTGTAGCTCCCATAGTTTCCTACTTGACTCTCTGCATTGTAGAATAAGACTAGCAGTCATGGTCCAAGTAATCCTTGTTTCATCCTGTACTGTGTTTTATATTTTAATACCTACCCCAACATTTCTGTTTTTGTCACCCTCTCTCCTCCAATCCATCTTAAACATACAGTTGCTAAGCTCTTCTTTTCCATCCTCATTCTGTTCTGATCTAAAATGGTGCCTGATCTTTGAATGTCACTGGTGTCTCTGTCAAGTCTGCTCGTATTCTATAACCATTCTCCCTTCTCCACTTCCATAGACAATCATTTTATTGCCTACCTGCCTCTGTTATTAGTGTGCTAACTGCTTGATTTGTAACATTTCTGTGAACGCAGCTCCAAACCTTCTGCCCTGATATCTGCCACTTCCCTGGCCATGCTTGCTACCACCTCAACTGTCTTGCCCAAGTGGTCATTGTTGCCTGCATATATGTCAGTATGTGATGTCCGCTTTACTGAATAGTTTTCAACCTCTTACCATGCTTTGCAAAGTCTAAGCTCTGAGACTGGTTTGACTGAGATTTGCTTTTTCATTTCTCAGTTGTCAAGACTCCTGATCCATTTTTGTGATTGAGTCTCTAATCATCAGACCCTCTTATCTTTCCCCACACTGATTTTTGCCTCCTTTGCTTCCTGCCCATTGTCACTAGACTTCCTGTCTTTAACATTTCCATCTCCACTCCCACTATTCTGTTTCATGCATTCTCTGTGCTGACTGCCCCCTATACATGATGTTTGTAAGCTCTTACACATTCCTGCAGTGCTCCTCCTACAAGACCTCTCTGTCCCCCTTCTCTCCTATGTGGCAGAGTGTCCCTCACTGCACACCTTTCTTTTGGTCACCTTGCATTGTTGGTTCCTACCTGGTCACATATAGCTCTGTAGCTTCTGGATGGCCACTTCTGTTTACCCATTATCAGTTTTAATTACTCTTAGTAGCCTTCCTTCTACACTGGCTTTCTTCTCCTTGTTGTCCTTTTTGTGGCAATATCTCCAGCTTTCTCTATCCTCCATACTCTGTACCTCCTCCAGTGAATTGATGATCTTTGATAACCTCATTTTCTCTTGTCCCCTGCCTCCCCCCACTTAACTTTTCTCATCCCATCCTGTATGTAGACCTCCTTTTGCCACCACTTCTTTAGTTCTAGTTTATACTTTCATGTCTAAACAGCTAATCCACTAGCATTTGTAGCTTTCATATTTTAGTGTTAAGCTGCCCTGTTCTTTTGCAGATTCTGCATCCTCAGCAGTCCTAAACCTGCCCGTGGCTCAGCCAAACAGTTGCTACTCATTTTAAGCATCTCACAAGTCTTTTCCCACCACTGTTCTAGCCCTGCCTCTTTGCTTTTCCTTCAATGTTCCATTCTTCATTCTTTTGACTGTTTTCCAATCCCTTACCTTCGTAGAGGTATCAGTGGTTAATGCTGTTTTTCTTAATTGAATGTACAGAAAATGACTTGTATTTTTCCAACTGAGCAGTATAAAAATGGTTCACAGTCAGTCTTTGTAGCCCTAGCTGGTTTTCTAACATATAAACAGAAATCAAAATATCCATTGTACTAGTATTAAATAAAATATTTGAATGTTCTGACTTCAAGATATTTACTGTTATTTGTACAATCGATATATTACTTTTGTACTTATGTGCCCCTTTTGAAAGAGATTATACCCAGACTACAGCAGTGGAATAGCAGTAAGTGTCTAAATGAAAATGAACCAATTGGGTACGTTATGGTATACGTGATCCTTAAGACAGTTTGCCACTGTATACACCCATCCAACTATTGAGTATTGGGGAACCATTCCCTTGTGAGCTCTGTCATATGTAATGCACCAAATCTGTACAAAGACTTTAAGTTCTGTCTGTTAATATGAGGCGTCATTGGGCACTGCTTTTATTGTGGTCGTTCAGGAAACTTAAACATGCACGTGTCCGATTTCCTGCAGTCCCCTGTCTACTTTTGATATCAGGTCTGTGAGAGTATTTGTGATGAGCTAGCACTGCATATTTCAGGAAGCTGCTGTGAAGTTGCAGGGAAGGTATTTTCTGATCTTTAAAAGGTAAATAAGACAGTACAAGTTCCCTTTACTCACAGATACTCATACATATTAAGTAGTATATGAGCTGAAATTTATTATACTGCAGGTTTAGGGAATGACTTTGTTCATGTATTGCAAAGCTGCGAGTCGTGGATTGAATCCTATAGTCTTACAGGGCAAGTAATTTCAATTATTATACACCCCCCCCACACACACACACACACACGTGTACCATTTATCCATTTTTTCTTCTTTTTAGGTTTGAAGCACTGTTTTCCATTGATTTTGGTGGGCTGTGATAACTGTATATCTTTTCTGTTACATAGGACTTTTGAAAATGTTTGTGTCATGTGAGTAGTTTTATGCTGTAGTTATACAACACTCTTAATCATTTTTGTAATAGTTGATTTTTTAAAACACATTTTGGTAGTGAGATAAGAATTATATTAGGCATTATTCCAGTTCATTAAATCGTCTGCAATAGGCCCTATTTTGCAGGCAGTGCAGTTTTCATTTGGCTAGTTGAGTTCCTTTTTTTCAGTTTTAAAAATAATTTTCAGTGGTAGGGTTTGATTTAGGTAGACAGAATCATTTTTTGGTAGTTGTGTATTGTGTATGCAGTGTGTGGCATTATCTTTTCTTGCACTAAAGTGAATGGTCCTTGTTTATTTCTTGTCTCCTTTGAAATTAAGTGCATATTTGTGCTTAGGAGGTTATTTTAGTAGGTGTGGAATGTAAGAGTGCTGTGTTTTTTTTTTATAAAGAGTGTGAACTTTAATTTAGCTTTTAGCAAATACTATAAATAAGGAGGGTTTAAGGAGATTCTAGTAGCTTAGTTGGCTAGCCAATGTGCTGTATGTAAACTTTAGATGATGTGTCAGAAGTGTATATATACAAAAAATGGGTCTACTTTGACTCATTTCACAGAATTTCAAAACACTCACACCAAATTGCTGAAAGCTCAAATCACTGAAAACTCATTTCACTGAATCACATTTCACTGAATGTAAGTATTATTGGGCAAATAAAACGCATATACCCTTTCCCCTCTGTAGTACGATCCCGGAGTTAGTATATATAGTCAGGGGCATTGTGGGGGGCACAGCCCCCCACCTACTTTTGGTTTTATATTGTTAGCTTTCAGTGAAATTAGATTCATAAATATAAAAGCTAAGTAGGTGAGGCACTATGCCCCCCCCACACCCCTTAACTGTATATACTAACTCCAAGATCACACTACTGTGAGGGGAAAAAGGCATATACATTTTATTTGCCCAAAGGTACTTACATTAAGTGAAATGTGATTCAGTGAATTGAGTTTTCAATGATTTGAGCTTTCAGTGATTTTTTGAGGGTGAATTGAAATTCAGCGAAATGAGTTTTCAGTGAATCAAAGTAGACCCACAAAAAATATGTTCATGTTTTCATCATATACTGTATCTAAAGTCTACGGTTTAGTTAGCTAATGTTAACTATAAAGTTTTTTTTTATGATGCAGCACTCTAGGCAACTTTAAAAAGGAAGTTAGTAATAATAATTGATCTGTAGTCAGTATGCATAGCTCCTCAAGTTAGATCACATTACACCACACTCACTTGCTCCACCACAAAATACTCCCAACCACTCTCATTCCTGCTAGACATTATTACATCATCCCACACTACTTACCCATCCACATCTAGTGCAACCCTATAATTCCTATCCACACCTCCACCTAGAACCAACTTAAACTTTAAAACCATGACTATCACACTACTAAGTCTAGTCTGTCTTCTCATAATTCTTTATAACTCCACAAGTTATCACTCTAGCAATATACCTCAACTTAGTAGCACAACACTATATTATGCACTCTCATATACAGACATCGCACATTATAATAATATCTGCCCACAATTGTTCAAGAACTACATAACAGACCAATTCAGAACCAAACACATATGCTCTCATTCCTACTACAACAAACCACAGTACTTTCTCACACTCATCACCAAACTCCAACATCTGTATCACCATTTTAACACCAGGCTCACCATAAGTGGGGACATCCACCCCAACCCAGGCCCAAATCCACCCTGTCCAACACAAACTGCTCCATCACAAATGTCAGAACATAACACCCCCACTATATTCATCCCTGGACACACTAATCACCAAACTCCAACATCTGTATCACCATTTTAACACCAGGCTCACCATAAGTGGGGACATTCACCCCAACCCAGGCCCAAATCCACCCTGTCCAACAAAAACTGCTCCAACACAAATGTCAGAACATAACACCCCCATTATCTTCATCCCTGGACAAATCAATGACAGCAGCAAAACCAACCATCTTTTAATGCTAATTTTTAATATTAGAAGTATCAAAAATAAAATACCTGAACTCCAGGCCACAATAGCACACTACTCCCCAGACATAGTTGCTTTAACAGAAACCTGGCTAAATAAAAGCATAGCTAACTCAGAACTTAACTTAGACAAGACAGACTACTTTGTAAAGGGGGTGGAACTGCCTTATGGTACAAGTCCAACTTAACTGTACGTCAATTACCAAACTTCTACCCCTCTCTCAATAATTGGGACATACTTATCTCACAACTTCAACTTCACCCCAAAAACGTCATCACCACAATTGTGATCTGTATTCCACCTGGTAATATACCTGCTAGTGAAAACCTCTTATCCTGGTGTTCTTCCACATACTTACAAGAAACCCTTATTCTGGGGGATTTCAACCTAGATTGGTTCACCTGTATAACAGAACCACCAAGTAAACTAATAAATCTCCATGGCTACCAGCAGTTATTCCAAAATCCAAGTAGATGTGATAAAAAATCTAAAAGGGAATCCATCCTTGACTGGGTCTTAACTAACAACCCTATATTGTACCCCCACACAGGCAGTCTCCGAGACACATTAAGTACCACAACATAATATACCTTATATGTAGTAGAACAAGCATATGCAAAACCACTAACTATAAATCCACTAGAAACACAAAAAAATTCTCTCCTGATGTCCTCAATACTTCACTCTGTAACTGTGACTGGACCCCCCCCTAAAAACCCTCCAACTTGACCAGGCTGTAGCATATTTCTACAACACCTAGACACTGTCGCTCCATTGTGCAAAATCAGGATTAGAACCTCTACAAACCCTGGCTCAGTAAAGAAATCAAAGAAATCCTCGAGTCCAGAGACAATGGCTTTACTATCACAAAAAACAAAGAAACACAAAGCCTAACTAAGTACCAAGAACTGCGCAATGGTGCAAAAAATGCATTAGGCTGGACACAAAATCCTACTACACAACATTACAAACTAAATACCAACACAACCCCCAACAATTTAAAAAAAATGTAAACCAGCTACTAAAACCCACCCAAAAGGATACCCCCAAATCAACCACCCCTGACACTAAAGTTCCCATCGAAACACAATTCAACTTCCACTTTGTGAACTCAGTTCTATCCTTATTATCTCAAGACAGTTCCAACCTCACTCTCCCCCCAACACAAATAACACTAATACAAGCTTCAATCAAAAGCATGCTCTCCAAACTAAAAACCTCATCAACAGCAGCCGACCTACTCCCCAGTTATTTCTTGAACCTCACAGCAGATGCTATTGCTATCCCAATTTCCACTGTCATAAACAGATCAATTCTTGAAAACTATGTGCCCAAACTCTGGAAAATATCCTATGTTACACCCATACATACTGAACTTAATAACTACAGACCCATTGCTTTACTCTCCCCCCGGCCAAAATCCTAGAAAAATGCATCCATACCCAGGTGCTAAAATATCTCCTAGACAACAACGTTTTGTCACCTACTCAGCATGGTTTCAGACCTGCCCATTGTACCACTACAGCCCTCCTCTGCTTCACAGACACAGTAAACTGTCTCAAAAACGAAGGCCTGCAGGTGTCAACTCTTTTTTTGGATATGTCCAAAGCATTTGACAGTCTCGCACCAAATCCTGCTAAACAAACTAAACCAATATCACCTATCAAATTCCACTCTTACCTGGTTCCAAAGCTACTTAACTGACAGGTACCAAGCTGTGAAATGGGAAAATTCTCTCTCTCCTCAGCTGCCTGTAACTATAGGAGTCCCACAGGGTTCTTTCTTAGGACCACTACTATTCACAATCTTCACAAATGACCTCCATACCTCCACACAGCATGCATCTATCATTCAGTATGCAGATGATACTACCTTAATCTGTGTTGCACAAAACATTCCCACTCTCCTGCAAACAACTCAACTAGCATTCTCTGATGTTGAAAACTACATTACCAAAGCCCAATTTATCCTCACTCCAAGAAAACTCAGTTTATGATTATAAGCAGTTCTAACAAAAACACTGATAACAGTCAATTCACTATCTACTCCACAAATGCTACTCCAGTCGCTCTAGTGTCACAGGCTAAGCTATTGGGAATAACCATAGACTCCCACCTAAAACTTGATAGTCATCTCAACTAAACTATTAAAAACCTACATGCCAAACTGGGATCACTACCGTATCAAACCACTTCTTACCAACAACACAAGATCAGCCATTGCTTGCTCCCAACTTATATCCACCCTACTCTATGCATCTCCCATTCTGACTAATCTCAACAAAACTGAATTAAGCAAAATGGAAGCCTGCTGTAACAGAATTGCCCACTTTGCTGCAAATTGCTCATATAGAGCTCATCACTGTACTGCTTTGAGACAGCTCCACTGGCTTGAACTGCCCAACCTCCTAACCTACAATCAGCTCTGCCTCTGTCATTCTATCTATTACCTCCCCAGTAAGTGCCCTGCCCTCACAAACCTAGTACAGCATCAGTCACCCAAAAGGCCTCTTAGATCATCAAGCAAACTACTACTAGAAGTCACCAACAGCTACAGTAGTTTTGGAGACACACTATATAGTAGTTCAGTGGCTAAAAAATGGAACTCTGTCCCCACTAGCATACAAAACACATTGTCCAAAGCCTCCTTTAAAAACCTCATTAGGCAACACCTCAAGCAAAGTTGGCAGTGCCATGACTGCTCCCCTGGCTAGTGAAAGTTACACATACTAAACCTGGAGTACTTGATAAGTTTTCACTCTTACTCACAAACACTGGCTAATGTACAATGTATGTACTGTACCTGTGTACTATGTATGTATTCTGCGTATGTTCCAAATTTCAGCTGTACACAACAAATCTATTAATTACCTTTATTTTTAAATTAATATTTTCTTGTTTGTTCTCACCACTGTAACTGATGATGTGCTGCATACCACTGTAAAAACATGTATATTGTAATTTGTGTGTATACTGATCATGTCTAAATATCTAAATGTACCTGTAATTTTTCTGTGGAGCTTTTCTCCCCAGGCCTCTGCTGAAAAAGGGCCTGTTCAGCTCAGTCAGACACCCCCGGTTAACAAATGTAAAATAAATAAAATAAAAATAAATAAATAGAAAAATTTCCCAAAATCATTTGCAATGATCACAATAGTTCAGCATAAAAAGTACTTTCAAAACAATCTAGGGCAGCACAGTGGTGCAGTTAGCATTGCAAAGGGTTCTCTTGTTTGATTCATGACTGGAGTGCCTTCTGTGCGGAGTCTGCATGTCCTCCCTGCGTTCGTGTGGGTTCCCTCCCATATTCCAAAGACTTGTGTCTGGAGCAATTCTGAAAATGGGCTCTGTCCCAGTCGGACTTTCCCGGTAAACAAATGTTAAATAAAATCTACTTTCATGGTTTGTTTTGAAAGTTTTTTTTTTATATCCGTTATTGTCAGTTGAGGTGTTCGTGGTACAGTCCTTTACTGTTACATTATGGCATACCATATTATGTTAAAACTGGTAATGGATGTCACAGTGTTTAATGGTTGCATCAATTCAAAACGTGAACTAAATCTAAACACCACAATGTAGTAAATGTTGGTGGTAGCAGTATACACTATTTTGGACTGTTGCCAAGTACAAACGTGAAACTACATTTTTCTCAAGTGACCAAAGTTTTCTTTTGAGGTGCAATGACTTTTGGAGTTCATTAAGTAAAATAGTACAGAGTGGAAGCCTTCTGTATGTGTACTATTCTTTTCTCTCCTGTGTGAAAACGAGATAGACTGCCAGATCAGATATTTGAATTAGAACTGCAGACATTTACAAACATATCATTATGATGTATGATTGCACCTGTGGAGCCTCCTCTTTCATCACTGCTTTTGGTAAAGCAGTTTCTGAAGGGAGTTTTACATCTTAAGCCTCCACAAACCAGGTGGCTCCTTCCAGGGATCTTAACTTTGTGCACGAAAAGTTAACTGTGTCTTCATTTGACCCTGCTAATCAGGTGAATTTAAGATTCATTGCATTGAAGATTGTACTCCTCATTGCTCTGACACCTGCAAGAAGAGTATCTGAGTTGCAAGCTGTCATGGTGGTTGAACCCTATATTTTCTTCCATATAGCTAGGATCGCATTAAGAACAAATTCCTTATTTATGCCCAAAGCTGTTTAGGGTTTACTTTGAATCACACCATTAATCTCCCAGTGTTTTATCTAGATCCTCAGAATCAAGGCCAAAGGATCCTGCATAGGCAGCACAGGTACTAACTTGACAAGAACTAAATCCTTTAGAAAAGTAGATCAGCTGTTTATTTCTTATGATGGGACAAAAAAAGGGGATAACTCATATCAAAAACAGACTGTTTATATGGGTTGTCCACAGCTATTGCTTTTTATTATAAATAACCATGGTAACTCTGTTCCACGCAGTATCAAGGCACATTCTACTAGAGCCTTGGCTTGTACTATGACATACAGGAAAGGGTTGGACTCTAGAAGTATCCAGTCTGTCATAGACGCAGCCACCTGGACCTCAATACATACATACCAAAGACATTGTAGTCTACTACCCTGAATTATTTTCCTTGCTGCCAGTCATCCTGTGCAAGCTTACTTTTGGAATCTTTACAGCAGTGATCACTGCGAGAGTGAATAGTCTGATGAAAATAGTGATAAGTGAACTGACCATAACTGTTTGTGTTTGATACATTCACTGTTACAGTCCATGTTTCTGTACACCTTCCACTCTTCCTTTGAACTTGACTGGGGTGGGTACTCCTTAGCCCCATTTCACCTTCACTGTCATCTTCATGAATTTGAAAGGTGGAGTTGGGATGAGATGCTGGAATACCAGAAGTTGACATGAATTCTGGAGGTGAGTTCCTACTCATAAAGCATCCAGCATGGGTATGTGAGGTGAGAAATATGGTGGATATACCTCCAACATCAAGCACTTAACTTGAATTTGAGGTAGGGGGAAATGTATGGACCAGTAGATGGTAGCTGGCAAATTAGGCTTAGAAAAAAATGCAGATCCATAACTTTGCTAGTTGTGAAGGATTTGAGATAAAGCCAAATTTTAAATGGATTTTTGTTTTGAAGTGCCACAGCACAGTTTCATCTTGAATGAATTTCACAGTTATTTTGTGCTATTACTTTTTGTCAGAAATTACAATTTAATTTGCAGTTTGCATGGACAGTGGAGCTGTTCATGAGATGAGATCCTGTAGATAGCATTTTGCAGATATTTGAAAATGTTGAACTTTATTAAAATTTCATGGAAATGTTTGCATCATTAAACACTGAGGCATATATTTGGCCGTTAGTATATTTTTTAATTTCTCTCATCAATAACATTTTAGCATCTTTAATATATGTATGTATATGTTTAGTCTAGTCATAAAGAATTTCCAAGTTAAATAGTCTGTAATGGAAAAGGCAGTGACTGGCGCATCACCACTATACTTTTTACAGTTTTACTCAAAGTAGTGTTTTGGTCAAAATTCAGATATAATTCTTCATTCAAAGGTGCAGTCATTAGATACATTTGATTGAATATTAACAGTCCACAGTAATTTTGTAAATGAGAGACATAAACATGTTTACAAATTTACAGGCTTTAATTGCATCATAAACATGTAGAGCTAGAGGAAGAAACTTAAGACACAGAAATTCAGTCAGTAATTCTTTTGCATTAATATCCCATGTCTAGCTGACATTAGGAGAACAGTGCGCATTGATCTGTTAAGAACAGCCCCTTTGGTAGCTATTCCATTCTTCAGTTACTTCAATTCATACTTTCAGTTGTGAGTGTAACTCTGCACCAGTAAGTGTATTGCAATGTTGATGAAAGCTATACATTTTTAATCTGTTAGTAAATACCAAAAGAGAAATAAGGAAAAAAAAAGAGAAGAGAGAGAGAGACACTACTGTGTATGCTGGAGTTTGATTTGTTTTGGATTTACAGTACAGGGATTCCTTGTATAGCTACCATAGCAGCTAAGTAAATACAAACTCATGATAACAATGTTTCTTTGAAATTCTGCGTTTCATCTTCTCTACTTTGTCAGCAGTTGTTGGTTCTGTTTTGGATTCGCATCTACTTTTTCAGCAATTGTTGGTTCTGTTTTGGATTTACAGTTCCTAGTTATTGCTTTTTTTTAAATAATTGTCATTGTCAAACTTACTAATGTCTGATCTTTTTTGTCATTTTCATTGATTTGCGTATCTTACAAGCATTAACATGGTGATTATACGGCAATATTTGGAAAAAGACAAATCATTTAAGCCCTAGTGTGGTGCAATACCCAGTCTTAGCTAATGTTAAGCACCCCCTGCATAAGTTAAAGTTGAGTCTCTGGCTTGGCTGTAAAATCTGCCAGTACCAACCAGCAAATGACCGCAGCAGAATAATAGATTTGTTTCTGCCTGCAGTCCATCCAGAACATGCTCTGATTTCCTGTTAGAAATTTAGAAGGTTACTGGAATAACACAAAGTGTGTTCTCCTGCATTTTCTGTCTGAACCCTAACTGTACACCTTTATTTTATTAATTCAGTCATCAGTAATTTGTCCAAATAACAAGGACTTTATGGGGAACAGACCAAACGTATGGAACAAAAATCTGGACATTCTGTAAAAATCTGAACATTTGAAAGGTATGGAAGGCAATTGTAAAGAAAGCGGACTGTTTTGCACAGCCTTTCTGACAGCACTCACTAAGTGCTTTACAGCTTTGAAAGCCACTAAAACAGTGTTTTTTTGTCTGTAACTGTTATTATATGGAGCAAAAGCTCCATGCACAGCAAAGCATTATGATCAGGTTGCTGATCTTAACTTACTGATGTTAAGTTGTCAATCTCGCCTTCATTCTTGCTTGATGGGTTCGGAGCCGATCCTCGGCTCCGACTCTGCACTTTGCTAAGCTCGAGAGTCACTTTTACCAGCTCGAGGCAGCCCCATATCCCATGATGCAAGGCGGTAAGTACCCAGATCTCGTTTGCCGCTTCGCTGAAGAGGTCCTCCTTTTGCCAGCTCCTGGTAAATGTTAGAGTTTAACTACTTTTTGCCCCTAAAATTTAATTTTCTTCACTTTTCTTCAGAATACCTTCTAATTTATTTATTTGTAAGCCCTTTTCTGACTAAAATTATATTTCCTTTCCCTTCTTTTAGTCAGGCCTTCATTCCCTCCCATCCCCCCCTGTCAGGGTGTGTGTGTGTGAGAGGTTAATTCATTATATTTTGGGATAACTTAGTTGTCTGTTTGGGACTGTGTGGTTGTGTACTGTTTGTGTGCAACTATGTCCAAAGAAAGGGTCTCAGGCTTTAAGAAGTGTGACTCGTGCTGTCAGAAGATGTCTCTGACAGACGGTCACACTTCTTGTTTATATTGCCTGGGACCTCTCCACCTGCAGGACTCCTGTGCAATTTGTCATTCCTTTAGCCAGAGAGTCCTGCAGGAGAGGAGAAATAAGTTGATTTTAAGGGGTCTTCTTAAACCGGAGGGCTCTCCGGCTAAGTCGGCTCCGAGCAAAACTTCTAAGTCTTCCAAGGCCCAGGCTTCTGTATCTAAGCCGGTGGCCTCGGCTCCGACTCCTTCGGAGTCGAGATCGGCTCTGGCATGCAGCCGATCCTGTCTTGCAAAAATCTTCGGCACCGATGGCTATCGGTGCCAATACTGTTATGGTCACATCGGTGTCGGCTCTGACTGGCTCCGACCACCATGTGGCTCAGGCTTCGGTGTCGGCGCTGATCGGCTCCGACACCATTACTGTTACGTCTGTATTGGCTCCGGCTGGAGCCGATGCATCGAGACTTTCATTCGGAGCCGAAAAGTCCTCGGCTCCGTCTGGATCTATGGTTTCCTCCGCTCCGATGGTTCCATCGAGGAAGAGGTCCAGGTCCCCTTCCTTGGAACCGATACTCTCGGCTCTGGCCTCACCTCTCCTCTCGGAGCGGAGCCATCGGAGCCGATCATCTAGGTCGTCCAGGCTTTCAGACCATGATTTAGAGAGGGTGGTAAGTAGATTATTGAAATCACAGGCACTGGCCCAGATGCTGCATAGTCCGTCTCAACAGACGACTATTAGTCCACACCCTCTTCAAGTTCCTCCTTCAACTCTACCTCAGAGTTTGGAGCTGGAGTCTTGGGGGTAGTTACTGCTATGGCTGAGGGGCGGATACCCCCCCCCTTCTGCACCCTCAGCATCTACTCTTATCTCTTCTTTGAGACCTTCCTTGGAGGGATTCGGTGGTCGGGCTTCCCTGGTCTCCTCCGAGGGGGTGAGTGGCATCGGACCCTTGTCCGACCCCGCTCTTCCCCTTGGAGCCTCGGCCTTGGTTAGCTCGGCTCCGACATCTGCCTCGGAGCCTTCCCTTTCGGTGGGCCCTGGAGTCCCGAGTCCCGGTTTCTTTGGAACGGGTTCTCTCGGACCTCCCTGGGAGGGGGGCCTCCGAGGTGATGAAGAGTGTGCTGGCCACTGGGCTCAGCCAGCAGTCCATTCCCTTAGCTCCTCCCTCTACAGTGCCTGTCGATGTCTCTTCCATCTCTCTTGCTCCCGGACCCAGAGATCCACCGCCTCAGGTTTCCCCACTGGGAATAACCCCCTCTTCCGAGGATTCTCCTGATCAGTCAGGAGATCCTCCGCGCAAGAGGACTTGTAAGAGGAAACACCTAGAGTCTCCTGAGTCTATCACTTCAGATACCGACTTAGATGAGTCGGAGGGATCCCCAAGATCCCCCTCTGAGGATGTCTCCTTTTCAGACATCCTAGAACTCCTAAAACAGAGGGGAAACTGGCCCTCCACAAATCCCTCTGAGGATGAGTCGGTATACCTAGAGGCGTTTGGATCTCGGCCCTCCACCTCCTGGGTGTCTCCGCCTTTCGACCCCCTTATGGAAGTTATTGCTCGAAAGGCTTGGGCTGCTCCTGACTCGGTAAAGCCAGTTCCCAGGAGGCCATCTAAATTTATTACTGCCCCTTCGGAAAAGCAATTCCTTATGAAAGGTGTCCCTGTTGATGCCATGGTGGTGGCTGCTGCCACTAAGAAGGAACTTGCAGATCCTTCCGTACCAGTCCATCCTCCTAACAAGGATTCTAGGACCATGGACAGGTATGGTAAGCGGATTTTTTCTTCAGCGACCTTTGCTATGCGCTCGCTGAACTACTTATGTCACTTCACCAGACTCCAAAGGGACATCCTTAAGGAACTAGGTGAAGTTGTACAGGATCCTACAGCTGCAGGGGCTCAAGAGAAAATTGCTTCCCAGCTAGGAATCCTTAATTCTATAGCTAACTCCTCCATGCGACTGATATCATATGCAGCAGATGGAGCGAGTAGAGCTGCAGGTACAGGGGGTGGCTCTTAGACGTCAATCCTGGATGCGGCTCTGTAATTTTGCAGATCCCTTTAAGGCGTCCTTCACAAACTCTCCCTTTGATGGGTCAGCTTTGTTTGGCCCTCAAGTGAAGGATACATTGACCAGGTGTGAACAGGACGGCAAGACTCTTTCTGCCGTAGGGGTCCGTTTTTCCACCCCTTCTAGACCTTACCCCAAAGGACAGAAGGGTGGAAAAATGTGGTTCCGCAAATCCCAAGGAGTCACGCAGGATACACGTGGTCAGTTTACCCCTAGAGACAGAGGGGGTAATAACAACAGACGCCGCTCTAGAGGCAGAGGGGGTCCACAAAACCAGGGAAGCAGAGAGCCTCTCTCTGACAAGCCCTTCCAGCATCCCTGAGATGTTGCCCGACTGTCCATCCTTGGAGGCAGTCGGGGGAAGACTATCGCTGTACCCAGAAGCCTGGCGTTCCCTCACTCAAGACAGATGGGTACAGTCGATTATATCCGAGGGTTACAAAATTCCTTTCGAGGAAAGTCCCTTCTCTCACACAAATTCCCTTCCAGATGTACCACCCGGTCTAAGGGAAATTGCAGAGTTAGAAGTGTTAAAGCTTCTACAAAAAAGAGCCATTCAGCCAGTTACAAAAGACCATTCAGAGCTCGGAATCTACTCAAGATTCTTTTTGGTCCCCAAAAAGACGGGAGACTGGAGACCAATATTGGATCTCAGCAGACTCAACAAGTCTGTGAGGAAGACAAGATTTCGAATGGTCACACTTCAGTCAATTTTGCCCTTCCTAGAGAAGGACAACTGGATGTGCTCAATAGATCTTCAGGACGCGTACTATCATATAAAAATTCACAGATGCTCCAGAAGGTTTCTCCGCTTTCGGCTCCAGTCATTTCCAGTTCAGAGCCCTGCCCTTTGGTCTCACCACAGCCCCCAGAGTGTTCACCAAATGTATGGCAGTAGTCATGGCTCACCTGAGACGTCAAGGATTCCAGGTGTTTCCGTATCTCGACGACTGGCTCCTTTCAGCCACCACCAGGCATCAACTTCTTCAAGCCAGGGATTACACACTAAATCTCTGCACTCAGTTGGGAATTTCGATCAACTACGAAAAATCCTCCTTATTGCCCTGCCAGTCTATTACTTTCATAGGCGCAAACTTAAACACTGTTCGGATGTCAGCAACCCTCACAGACCAAAGAATCTCAGATATACAAAGTCACGTGAGGATCATCCTTGCCAGCAAAAAAGTGCAAGCCAGAATGGTTCTGAAGGTCCTGGGCCTCATGGCTGCAGCCATTACCCTTCTTCCACTGGCCCGCTTGTACGTGCGCCTGCTTCAGTCGATGTTGTTCACTCAGTGGTCGTACCAACACCTTCCAATGCCACCAAATCCTGGTGACACAAATTTGCAAGAATCATCTTCGTGGTGGATTACTTCTCCCCAGATTCACCAAGGCAGACCCTTTGTACCCCGGCCCCGTAGCCACTGTCACTACGGACGCCTCCCTGATCGGGTGGGGGGGGTCATTATCAGGGCAGGATGGTTCATGGGACGTGGCAACCATTCGAATACCACCTGCACATAAATGTCCTAGAGATGAGAGCAGTGCTTTTAACGTTGCAAGCCCTCAACGACTTTCTTCCCTTGGGAACAATTGCAGTTCACACAGACAACATGTCTGTAGTATGGTATATCAACAAACAGGGCGGAACCAAGTCCTACCCCTTGTGTCGAGAAGCTCTCAGACTTTGGCAATGGGCGATCTCCTCTCATCGGTTTCTGGTAGCAACGCATATCCCTGGGAAAACCAACATTCTAGCAGACAGATTGAGCAGAGCTATTCTCATGCCTCACGAGTGGTCTCTCAAACAATCTATAGTGGAGGAGATTTTTCTAGAGTGGGGCCGCCCATGTTGCGATCTTTTTGCTACTCCCCAAAACAGCAAATGCCCAGACTTCTTCTCTCTTCCCACTGCCAGGCCATCCCCCCAGAGACGCTCTAACCCAGGATTGGCCCTAGGGACTTCTTTATGCCTTTCCTCCCTTTCCACTGATTCCACAAGTTCTCCAGAAAGCCACCGTTTTGAGAGCCAAAATGATTCTCATTGCTCCCTATTGGCCTCGACAAATTTGGTTTCCGTTCCTCCATCATCACCTTTTGGTGCAGCCGTGGCATCTGGACCCAGTACCAGACCTTCTGATTCACCAATCGGGTCAGCTGCACCGGTCTATCCCTTCTCTCAACCTCACAGCATGGTTGCTCCACTTCCTTCCTTAGCCAGGCTTCCTATGATCTCTAATCCTGTTAGGGATATCATAGTGGCTTCCTAAAATCCTCTACTAAAAGGATTTATACCAGCAAATGGAAACGTTTTTCTTGTTGGGCAAAAGCTAAAAATATTGATCCTTTTACTGCTTCAGTTCAAGCAGTTTTGGATTTCTTAGCGGAAATTTTTCACGCGGGCTCTTCTTCCACGGTCAAAGTTCAGTTGGCTGCTATCTCGAACTTTCATGTCGGGTTCGCAGATCACAATATTATGTCCCACAGGCTTTGTAGAGCCTTCTTAAAAGGAATCTTTCTCCTGAAACCTCCAGTCAGGAGTCCTCCTCCTCAATGGGACCTAAATTTAGTGCTGACATCCTTGATTCTTCCTCCCTTGAGCCAGCTGTTTCATGTTCCTGAAATTTCTTTCATGGAAAACACTCTTCCTGGTTGCTATTACCTCAGCTAGGAGAGTGTCTGAACTTCATGCTCTCTGTTCGTCCCCTTATTTGGTCTTCCACAAGGACAGGGTATCCTTGAGAACTAATCCGACCTTTTTGCCTAAGGTCGCCTCAAAGAGTAATTTGAATCAGTCTATTGACCTTCCTGTATTTTTCCCAAATTACTCAAACAGATCAGAACAAAAATTACATTATCTTGATGTTCACCGCCAACTCAGATATTATCTGGACAGAACAAAACAATTCAGGAAATCCGATCAGCTTTTTATTTCTTATGCTGATAACAAAAAAGGCCTTCCTGTATCAAAAGTGACCTTGTCTAGATGGCTTTCTTCTGTCATCTCTGAAATCTATCAGCTCAGGGGAAAACAGCTGTGCTCAAAACCTAAAGCGCATTCAACTAGAAGCTTAGCCACTTCCACAGCCTTTCAGGCTAGACTTCCGTTAGACACTATTTGTGCAGCAGCCACTTGGGCCACTCCTCATACCTTTGTTTCTCACTACAAATTGGATTTGGCCTCCAGGGATAGAGCCATCTTTGGCTCTACAGTTCTCAAGAGTCTGTTCCATTGAGCCACCCAGGATAGAGGTGCTAGGGACGTGGTCCCATCAAGCAAGAATGAAGGCGAGATTGACAACTTAACATTGAGAAGTTATGTACCTACCATAACGTTCCATGTTAGTTGTCTTCTCTCGCCTTCTTTCTTGCGACCCTCCCTCCTTCCCCCTGGCCTGGACAGACCTTTCTTTCTCCCTATATGGAAGAATGCTTCTTAAGACCATATTGTTCTGGTCTTCCTAACCCATCCTTCAGGCTTTTCTGCCTTTCTTTCTTCCTTCCTTTTGGGAAGTTTTTTATGCTAGGTGTTATTGCCTATAGACAACAAACGAGATCTGGGTACTTACCATCTTGCATCATGGGATATGGGGCTGCCTCGAGCTGGTAAAAGTGACACTCGAGCTTAGCAAAGTGCCGAGTCGGAGCCGAGGATCAGCTCCGAACCCATCAAGAAAGAAAGAAGGCGAGAGAAGACAACTAACATGGAACGTTATGGTAGGTACATAACTTCTCATTATGTGTTCTTGACTTGGATGCCAAGATTCACCTCTCCAGCTTTGCTGTCAAGGTGAATATCTTGCCATCCATGACTGAAACACATAATCCTCTGTAGTAATCACCACTGCATTGCTAGGCAATTTTTCCATAACCCTTGCAGCACTATTTTGTATACATTAAGCTTTTGGCATGACTGGAATGCATGCTTCCATGTCCTATAAGCTTCTGTATTACAACTCATATTTTGTTGAATCTGCCAGGGGTAGCATTCTTCTCCACCTTCCTGGGTTATAATAGGATTTATATTGACATGTCCAGGGAAACATTCTAAATTTTTGCATTTAAAGAGCATATTTATTAGTTAGTTGGGATGACATTAATTATATATACAGTTTGGTGTTCTTTCCAAAAAATGTAAGAGTGAACAAATGGAAGTGTCAACTTTTATTGACTTTTCGAATATGAACATTTGGGGTTTGCAGTTTTCTGGTAAGATGCATAATATTTGTCTTGATTATTTAGGCATTGTTTTCTTTTATTACTCCAGATTATAAGGCACATTCTAAATTACGAAGGAAACCTACTGCAGTAATAGATTGTTAATGCCGATACTTTTCATACTGGACACCTTATTGAATATTTGCCTTATGGAGAAATGTTAAGAGTTAGAAGAGCATGTAAGAGAAGACATGACTTATTACTGGATACTTAAAAAATATAGATATGTTTGTTAAATATAAATATACTGCTACTATTATACAGAATGCCTATAATAAGGCTAGTATACTATCTCACCAAAAAGCTTTGGTAAGTACTTATTCTAAGTTATTTTCATTTATTTATTGCATTTGTTGACCGGGAAAGTCCACTGAGCCTAGGAGAGGCCATTTCAGTGGAAGCCCGGGGAGAAAAGCTCCACAAAATTAAAATTAACATGTAAAATATATACAGAATGATTTAAATACAATGTTGATACATAGAAATTAGGATACAAGGTTGCAAATAAAAACACAAGTTTCACAGTGATATAATTTCATTAATTACAAACAAAAGTTACTGTAAAACAGTAAAATATTTTTATTATTGAAAATCATAGAGCATATTTTGTTAGAGGATTTAATGTATCACAAAAAATAGTTACTGTGGCGAAAAACACTTGGCGTATGTTAGTACAAAAATAATGTTTTGTCCTAGTATGTGCAATAGGCTCCTTTCCTCTGTTATAAGAGAGGGCGTACTTTATCAGATATACTGGTTCATAATTTCTTTTTATTTAACAGTAAGATTGATTTGTATTCTCTTATACATAATACAGGCACCACTTTGTCTGGTGCTTTTTTTGCATGTTTAAATGTGATGTCATATTATCCTGTAATTAATGTTATTTATTTTGTTCTTAATTACTTTTTGCATGCATGTTTACATTCGCAGATGCCCTGGTAGTTTATTTTATATTGGTAAAACAAAGTGATGATTTAGTGATAGGTTAAAAGAACACCTGAGGGGGGACTAAGACTAGCTAAAACACAAAATGCTTTGGGAGAATATTTTGTGAAAGAACATGATACACATCTGTAAATAGTATTATCATCCATTTTGTTGCAAATTCTATCTAAACCTGTTGAAAATCCCTTAGTGATACAAAAATATGCTGATTTAGTATCTAAAGGGTTAAATAAGGGAATTAATTGGGAATACACACATGTATATGTGTGTTTGTTAATTTAAATCTTTCTTTGAAGGCTTTTTAGTTGAAGTGCTAGACAGGATTTGTAAATAAAGAAAAGTGCTGCTTTGTCATACAGGTATCATGTAAAGAAACATTCTGTATTTCCTGGAATTAGTTCCTTATCTTGGCAGCTGGCATAAGTGTCAGTAGCACGTTTGCTGATCATAATTTATATATAAATTTTGTACAAAATGGACTAAATTAACTAAATATCCTAACACAAGAGCATAAACCAGACATTTGAGTACATTACATTGCAACAGAAGTACTTAATGCTTGTACATCATACAGCACTATAGGCCAGATGCTGCAGAGGGTATTGTGAAAGGATCCTATGAGTTTTTGTGCTCATTGTATAAAAAGATTAGTCAGCATCTGACTCTAGGACAGGGAGTATCCAGTTGCAGTACAGGATAATGCACTGTAGTAATAATATCCATGCAAAATTAAACAGACAGAATTCATAACAGAGCTATCCAAAGTCAAGAATGAATGGAGCAACCATATTCCTAGACCATATCAGTGGAGACTTCTTAGTAAGATTAAAAATGTTTTGATAGAATTTCAAGTCAAGAGAGAGGATTTTATAAAAGAGTAAAATGTTTTTGGTAATATCACTTCTGTCTTTGTTTAGTGTTTTATAGTAAAACATTTCATGCAAGCACAAATTAAGCATATTAGTGCATTGGTTACATAAGAAGTACTTATATTAGAAATGCCAAGAAGATACATTATCACTTACTACTAATTCAATATATTACAGTCTGTTTTTCAGATAGAATGGCTAAATGGGTTACACAAATATACATGCTGATGAATTATGAAAATTACTACCTTTTAAGTTATCCCTACACAAAGTACAAAAGGGTGTTATAGGTTCATAGGTTG